>NC_138958.1:1125000-1190000 GCF_965226115.1 Aulonocara stuartgranti | reverse complement strand
TGAAAGAGAGAGTACGTCTGAGTACGAGCCTCTGCTGGGCTCATTGTGTAGAGTTACATCCCGTCTCCTGCAGCATACATCCTCTTCCTCTGTCTGTCGTCCTTCCCTCGTCACTCACCTTCTCATCAGTCTTGCTTCTCGCGCTCGTCATTCATCCGATTCAGGTCCAAGCCTAATGTTCATCACTGTCTGCGCATGAAGGAGTCACCCATCCATACTAACCTGGCCTTCACGTACATCATCCGCTTCCTCATTAAGTCGTCAGGCGTTCAGCACTTCTGTCCGTCAGACTCAAAGTTTGTTTCTTCACTTTTTGCAGGAAAAACAAGGGCATCAAAATAAGGCAACCCATCCCAAAGGTAAAGTGTAAAGGCAGATAAACCTGAGATTGTGCTCTTCCTCAGTTTGAAGATTGCAAGCAAAGGAATTCATCTTCCATTTATTGCTCTGCAGAGTTTGCTGGATTCTCGATCTCTAAAGTTCATCGTGAGCCTGACGTTGCAGGATCGCACTACCAAGTCTCTGCTCCACCTGCACAAGAAGAAGAAGCCTCCCAGCATCAGTGCCCAGTTCCAGGTAACTTTACCTGTAACCTTATCTGCACATTGTGCTTGCAAACAATCACCTCTGCGAAGCTTCGGCAAACCGCTGTTTTTGTTGTCCTCAGACTTCTCTGACCAAACTCTTAGAGACTCTAAACAGAGCCGAGCCTTTCTTCATTCGGTGTATCCGCTCCAATGCTGAGAAGGTAAGCGCGATTCTTTAGTCGTTGATGTTTTCTTTCCTTTTAAATGCAATAACAGCGTAAATTCTTGGTGCTTTTAATAACAAGAACTCGTCACATTGTTACCACTTTGTAAATGAGGATCGTGGGTATTTATGTCAAACTGAGCAGAAGGAGATGCATCTGGATGAAGCCTTGGTGCTGCAGCAGCTGCGATACACGGGTATGCTGGAGACCGTTCGCATCAGGAGGTCCGGCTACGGAGCCAAGTACACATTCCAGGTATTGCAAACGTGCCCTTCCTTTGGGAAATTTACTTCAGGCGCGGAGTTCATATTTTCATGTTGATTAGATGTTAATATTCTGGTCTGCGTCAGGGCACATGTGAAAAACAGAAGTGGAAACTGCTCCACCTGCTGTATTCATATGCTTTTCTGTTCCTGCAGGACTTCATGGAGCAGTTCAGGGTTTTGCTGCCAAAGAACGCGACTGCCTGCAAAGAGGACATCTCAGCGCTGCTTGAGAAGAAGATGGGCCTCAACCCGACCACATACCAGATAGGCAAAACAAAGGTACAACCTGTTACGCTCCTATAAACGTGGTCCTGCAGACACCAGCATCCACATTCGTGATGCCACCCTGGTGTGTTTTGTCCTTTCAGGTGTTCTTGAAAGAGCTCGAGCGACAGCAGCTGCAGGACGTGCTGCACAAGGACGTAATGCGCAAGATCATCTTCCTGCAGCGCTGGGTCAGAGCTCACCTGCAGAGGAAAGAGTTTCTAGAAATGAGGCAGGCGGCCGTCACGATCCAGGTAAACACAGACCCGATTCCAAACTCTGGGAGGTATTTTAAGAACGGTGCTGATTGTTTTCACCGTCGCCCTCTCTCTCAGCGTTCATGGCGTCGGTACCGCAGAGAGGAGCAAAGACGGCAGGCGGCCACTCTGATCCAGGCGGTGTGGAGAGGCCACAGACAGAGATCGGCGTACGCCAAGCAAAGAAGAGGCGCTACCAAAATCCAGGCCCTGGTCAGAGGACACTCTGCACGCAGAAGGTAGAAAACACACTCGGCAGGGCTGCCTGTGTAATCTGCTGCGTGAGAGGTGACGCTGACAGTCTGGTGTCGCATTATCTGCTGTGCATTTCAGGTGCCTTTCAATCCGTGAGGAGAAACGGAAGAAAGAGGAGGAGGAAGAAGAGGCTCGGAGGAGGGCTGCAGAAGAAGAGAGGATGCGAAGGGAAGAGGAGGAAGAGGCAAGAAGAAAAGCAGAAGAGGAGCAAAGGCGAAGAATGGAAGAAGCAGCAAGGAGAAGGGCAGAAGAGGCAGCCAGGAAAGCAAAGGAGCAACGACTTGCAGAGGAACCTCAAACGAGAGAGGACTCGGATATAGAGCTGGTCACTGAGGAGATGCTGGATAAAAACCTCAATGCACAGGGTTTAGAGGAGGAAGAGGAGGGTGAAGATGTTAATAGAAGTTCAAATTCAGAGGAAGAACGTGGCAAAGAGAAAGAGCTGGAGCGTGAGGCAATGCATTCGGAAGCTTGCAGTAACCAAGCTGAGGCTGGACCCCAGCTGGATGAGGAGGAGGAGGATCTGGAGAGCCAAACACTAGAAGAGTCAAAGGCTGATCTGCCCTCTGATAGGCTCATCTCCAGTGCACTTACGCCCACATCTCCAGCTGAGGGCGAGGATAAAGAAGCTAGCACAACCTCCACACCTCCAAACGCTGAACAAAAGAGACCACAATCTTCGACTGTTAACAGGGGCCTGTCAACCAGGAGCCAGGAGAAGAGGGAGCAGAGGAGGCAAAGAGGGCTGGAACACAGCCGCAGAGAGTCCGAGCGAGTCGCCTCGTCTTCATCCACCAACAAGGATCCCACGACCACGCCGAAGAGCAAAAACCAGGAGCCATCGAAGCTAAAAGAGCGCTCAGACAGCAAGGAGCTGGACCAGTACACCTTTGTGAACTGGAAAGTGAAGGAAGACAAGGGAGCGAAGAAGGAGGCAAAAAGTTCTCCTCCCTCCGCCGGTCCTGTCCGTCCGTCTTCATTACCTCTGGCGCCCGCCGACTCTTTGTCGGAGAGAAACGGCCTCAGCGAGAATGTCGGCGCGGTAAATCTGCAGCGTCGGCCTGGGGCGATAAAGGAGAAGCCGGAAAAGTGGAGGGGGAGGAGGAGTAACGGGGAGCTCTCTGAGAACATCAGCCCTTCTCCACCTCAAAGCAGAGAACAGACCAAAAAGCTGTACGTCTCATTCTGCTGGCTGAAGCTACTTTACAACAGTTGGTTCAGTTCGGCTTTTCTTTAATCGATCTTCCTCTTCTGTCTGCGTTTCAGGAATGAAACATTCTCGTCGATCGACAGCTTGTCTCCCGGCTCTGATGCCGCCGCTTCCATCAAAGAGGTATTTTCCGTCGATTCAATGTAAAGTGACCGTTATAGAGAAACGTTTGTCAGTTTGTGGAAACATCTGCGCTCTGATGTCGTGTAAGTAACTGGATATTCTCTGCTGAACAGCTTTCCCCGACTGACAGCTCTGGTGATGTTTCAAAGGGAGGCTCCGTGAGAAAGAGACAGCAGGAGGCTGCCGGGTACCAGGATTCAGCCCACTCAGTCTCATCCACACCTGACAGGTACCACAGCTGCTGATGGAGTGCAAACACATGTTCTGGTTGCATAAAAAGAAACGAATGAATGTCAGGCGTGTCTGTGACGTGAACTAATGTGTGGTCGTTCTTATGTGTTTTGCTTCTGTGGATCGCAGGCCCAGCGGTTTCTTCAGCAAAATCTTTAAAAAAGGCAAAGATGCCCAGACTCCAGACAACGGGGAGCTGACCTTCGCTCAGACTCTCAACGAGAAGTCGACCGCATGGGAAGGTAAATCGCACAAGAGGAGTAGCTGAAGCTGCTTTGCTCACCTGCTGTAGTTTCTGGCCTTAACGACTCGGGACGCATTCTCTCTTTCAGCCCCGATATCCGGACACGCGCCCCGATCTCAATCCGGTGACCGCGGCGGCAAAGCTATAGGCAGAAATCCCAGCATTAAAATCAGCCGAGCCACACGAGTCTCTGAACAGTGGAACGCCTCGCTGGATCGAGAAATCACCAACGCCAACGAGCTGCGGCACCTCGACGAGTTTCTGGGCAACCAGGTGAGCGAAAGGCGACAAGATGACGGACTCGATGAAGGAAATGAGATTCGCACGTTTCTAAAAGGGTTTTATTCCTCTGCAGGTGAACGATTTCCGCTCCAGGAGCAAGACGCTGTCAGAGACGGAAAACATCTTTGTGACAGCCACCATGCAGTTCAGAGAGAACATCAAAGCCATGTATTCTCTTCCTGTAAGTCTCTGAGCTGCCATCAAAGCAGCTTCATCACACGATCAACGTTCACCCTCACCATCGTCTCTTCTTCCTCGTTTTCCCTCCCGTCTCCTAACAGAAACCCACCATCGGCTACAAAGGTCTAATGTCAGGCTACCAGAACAAAGTGATGCACCTGGCAGGGAGCAAAAGGAAGGAAGAAGTCCAACTGGTGGTGAACCTGTTCCAGTCGGTGCTGGATGGTTTCATCAGAGGAGAGATGAAGAAGGAGGAGGCTGAACCTGCAAAGGTAAAAACAAAGCAACTCGACTTGTTCAGCCTCGTCACTGCGAATAAGAAAAACAGTGTTCACACCTGTGATTTGTGCCTGTCTGTCGTCAGCCCGCCAAAGCGAGAAAGAAGAGGAGGAAGAAAGACAAAAGTGTAAGTGATGCAGCGTTTGACGTCTTTTATCACAGTAATGATTTTGTCTTTAATTGATTGGTTGTCTTTTCAGGTGGAAAATCCGCTGGATCACATTTTCAGTAACTATCAGGTCAACATTATGCAGTCATGTGACCAGTGTACTTCCTACATCTGGGGCATGGAGAAGGCCTACATGTGCAGCAGTGAGTGAGCCCGACGAAGCGTTTTCAGCACAGCATGCTGTAAAAGACTCAAGTTCAGCTTCGACTGAGTTCAATTCTTAATCTTTTCTCACAGATTGTAAAATGGTGTGCCACAAGAAGTGCATCTCCAAGATAAACATCGACTGCTCCACCTTCTCTGCCAAAAAGGTGGGTTTTCATCATAGACTGTAAGTAAAGGATGGCTGGTTTGCATTTGCCCACCAAAGGTTAGACCTGCACACTCCTGCAGCATGTCGGTGCAGTGGTTCTCCTCCTCCCACCGTCTGCTAACATTCACATCTGGTTAATCCGTGATTTGAAGTCGTGGATGAGAGGAAGACGAAGTGTTTAAAGTTTGTGGAATACTGTAAACGAGTTAATCCAGTGTTTTAAATGATTCTCATCTACTTAAAATTACCTGCTGTTCCTGTTAACTCAATTTAAAAAACACAAACATAATAAAAATGATGTGCTAGTTGACATTGTGTGTAAATGTATGTTCAAAGGTGGTGTGTAGTCTAACCTGCACGGAGAGGTCAGGAAGACTACGAAATGTCACTCCCTTTCATGTCATAGCCACAAAGTAGCCACGCCCAGAATCAAACCTCACTTTGTTTTTAAATGTAACCATAATTTCCTATCATCATGAAGAAGTTTGAAACTCATGTTTGGGACCATGAACTCATCACGAGACGTTCACTGAACTAAAGTCGAGTCATTTTTCTCTCCAGTTGAGGTTTGTTACCATCAGCGTTGCCCTCTACTGGCCATTGGAGAGAATGCAGTTTTAAGAACATTGGCTTCGATTTGCAGTGGTATCCATCTTTTATATACAGTCTGTGTTGTGCATTAAATAAAATACAGGGCTGGGTTAGTGATTAGTCATAAATACTGTGCATAAAAAGTTTTCTAATCCAGCCCCTGTTCCACTAGCTTTGAATAAAAAATAAAATTTTCTAATCAAGTAATTTTTTTTCTGCTGGTCTTTTTAAGAAGCATTTTTGCACTGTCGCCGTCGGCTGCATATTTATCTTTGATCATAGACACGCAGTGTTTGAAAACGTCAAATAAAGTTAATGAAAGCGGCCCTTCGGGAGGAAGCAGCTGCCTGGGAAGCACGCTTCCACGTGTTCAATAATATTTGGGAACATGTTTTTATATATAACAGCGCAGTGAAGTTTGTAGTGAAGAATGTGTGATTCGGATGTTGTGGGTGGATCATGGCGAGGTCCGACTGACCGCTGCCGTCTGGTGACTCCACAGAATGATGACGAGTTTACCGGGCAGCACTTCGGGGTGCGTGTGTGTCACCTGCTCAATGAAAAGAACCCGGTACCGATGGTGCTGGAAATGATGCTGGAGCACGTGGAGATGCACGGCCTCTACACGGAGGGCATCTATCGCAAATCGGGCTCTGCCAACCGGATGAAAGAGCTTCACCAGAAACTGGACACAGGTCAGACATCAACTTGGTTTCTGCTTTTTCTGACTCCTAAAACGACATCGCTGAGCTGACGACGACTTTGTGTTTAGACCCCAACTCGGCCTGCCTCGAAGACTATCCCATCCACACAGTGACAGGCTTGGTAAAGCAGTGGCTGAGGGAGCTGCCAGACCCACTGATGACCTTCACACATTACAACGACTTCCTGCATGCAGTCGGTGAGGAGGACGTTTCTCACTAGTGCGCTCGTGTCTTTGCATTTTTGTCTGTTTTTGAAGAATTGATTTTTGTTGCATTTTCCTCTCGTCAGACCTTCCAGAGAAGCAGGAGCAGCTTCATGCCATCTATAAAGTGCTGGACGAGCTCCCGACTGCAAATTACAACACCTTGGAGAGGCTCGTCTTCCACCTCGTCAGGCAGGGATCCTCGTTTGTTTGATTCTGATCACTTCTCCTGCGCTGAGATGGCTCATTGCGTCCCGTCTTATTTGTTATGCGTGTATTCAGTTAAACGGCGAGGTGATCATTTACAGCAGTGTGTGATTCTCCTGCAGGGTGTGCAAAGAAGAGGCTCACAACCGCATGTCTCCCAACTCACTGGCCATAGTGTTTGCACCGTGCATCCTCCGCTGCCCGGACAGCGCAGACCCACTGCTCAGCATGAAAGACGTTGCCAAGACAACCACGTAAGACCGCCAAGAAATCTCATGAATGTAATATGAGGGTTGAATTGGGTGGGTGTGGGGTCTTTGTGTTCACTTGGACTCTGAAAGAGGAAATATTTACATTTTAATTTGTTCGGTTAAGTCAGTTTATTTTATATAGAACCAATCCTCAAGATGCTTTGTATTGTAATGTTAAGCCGCTAAAATAGTAGAAAGAAGCCCCACCAATCACATGAGCCCCTCCCGTGAGCCGTCTAATCGGTCCAAAACCTCCCAAAGGCTGGAAGGAGTGTGGGTCCTGATCGCTCTTTTGTTTGCAGATGTGTGGAGATGCTCATCAACGAGCAGATCCGGCGCTACAACGAGAAGATGGAGGAAATCGAGCAGCTGGAGTACGCCGAGGCTCTAGCCGTTAACCAGCTGAAGCTCAAGAGGCAGAACACGGTGAGGAAGAGAGCGCCGCTCGCCTCTGTCCGCGTCCTTGTCCATTTAGACAAATTAAGTCGACACTAAGAAGCTGGATGAAGGTCACGTAATAAAGTCGACCCCACTGTCAGAATCTGATATCTTTAGCTTCCGTGCGTAACGTGTCCAATGTTCCTTGTCTCTCTTTAGCACTACTGGCGTTTACCGCTCAGGCTACCAGCTCCTTACAAAGGAGCGGTGGTACGTATCATCGATTTCTCTTGGTAGAGTCGACCTTGTAGTTGTAGTTTGTAGTGGTCTGCCATGTCGAGGCGCCTGTGCATGGCATGTAAGATGTGGGTCAAACTTTGGCTGTCGTGTGTGTGTTTGGGGGTTTTTCTTTCCTTAATACTGTTTATTCTTCCATACTAACTGGGAATAGACTGCATGTTGCTGTTAACTGGTTTGTGCCCTGCTTGTGATGTGAGAGCACACCGTGGTTCTGGGTTTGAAGGACTGTTACTACCTAAGAACAGCTGTTTTGTGACTGATTTGTTCAACCTTAAGAGGAAAGAAGGCCACAGAGCTCTGAAGGTGGTGTTGTCTACAGAGCAATCACTCGGCAGCACATTTTGGTGAAAAGAGTAAAAGTGTGTATTCACTTGGATCTCTTTGAATACTTTCTGTAAGAATTCATATGCAGGTGCATGAAAACCTCCCCATCGACCTCACTAACACCTTTTGGTTCAGTTTCAGGTTTGGGTTAAAGTCATGTGTGTCTGTTTCTTTAGCGTTTGTTATACTGTGGACGTTTTCAGTTTGGGTGAAGGTGTGATCCTCTGTCTTGTGCAGATGCACGAGAAGGTCAGCACTGATCTGAGCGTGGTCCCCGAGAACGAGCCTCTGGATTCGGACACGGAGGCCGAGAAGAACCTGATGGAACGTATCAAGTCCATCAAACAGGAGAAGTAAGATTGCGCTCTCAGCACTTTTCAGTTCCTCAGGTGTGCTGTCTTCATTGTCCAGTTCCTAATGCATGTGATTTCCTCTTCATCTCACCTTCAGAGAGGATCTTGCCTGTCGCCTGCCAGAGATGGAGCAGCCTGGTTCAGACCAGGAGAATCTCGACTCCGAAGCCTCGCTGAGCTCTGAGAGCCTCTTGGACGAGCAGCAGCGCTCGGCTCACAGCTCGGAGCCTGAAGGTCAGTAGTAAGGTACAGTCTGGACTTCCTACCTGTTTCTGTCTCCTGCGGGTTTCTGACCAGACCGCGGGGCCTGCTGGGCGGGGCCCTTCCTGTCTTTTGTGGCACAGGTCTGGACCAGTGATGGTGAAGGTGGGCGGTGACGTCTGCTCTGTAGCAAAGCAGGTCGGAGGAACGGCAACCGTGTTTTTGTGTGTTTGTGTGCATGTAAATGCATGTGTGGCACGGCTACATGCTCACGTTTCACCCAAAGTTGATTTGCTGAACATTTGGCGTCCACATCAGATCAGATGCTTGTAATTGTAACTCACTGGGTGCATTTTGATTTTTCTTCTTGCCTAACATGGTTGCATGATCTTCCTTTTGGCTTTCACTCTGCTGTGAGCCTCTTGGTTAAATATTCCTCATCCTTCCTCTATCCTCTTCTCTTCCAGGACGCGGTGCTCATCAGCTGAGGAGATCCAAAGCGCTTTGTCTTCCCAAACCTTCAGATCTGACCCAGAGGCCTAAAGTCCCCGGTGGACGCATCTCTGTGTCGACCATCACCCCTGCTAGCTCCACCTCTTCTTTGGCTAGCTGCACTTCTTCAACTTCTGAATCCTCCAACGCCTCCTTCAGGCATCCGCTTCAGCGTCGCAACCCCATCATCCCAAACACGGTTAAACTCCCGCAGGGAGTCTGCTCCCAGGCGCCAACCTCGAGTCCACCTCAGTCTCACGCCCCTCCCGGAAGCCGAGCGCCTGCCTTCTCGGCCAAGAGACGAGAGCAGCCTGGCCGCCGTAAAGACAGCACCCAGTCCCTTTACCTCGACGGGTCAGAGTGCGACTTGCTGCTGCGTTTTTCTTCCTGTCCTCCTTCAGCCGCCTCTTCCTCTTCTTCCGTCTCCACGGCTGCGCCCACTCCTCAGCTCCAGCACAGCGACATGAAAGTCTCAAACGTCCACAGACGGTTTTCTGACCCAGACATCCCGTACATGGATGATGAAGTCTGAGCGGGGAGGAGCACAAACGACTGGAACGGTGAAGAGGATTAAGGACGGCGACCCGCAAGCAGACAAACAAAAGGAATTCAACCGCTCTCGGATTCGACGCAGCAGAGCGCTCGGACAGGCTGGAACTTGATGTGTGTAAAGGAAAGGAGAGACGCGACGCAGGCGCAGCTGCTGCGGCTCCACATGCATGAACCCAGCTCGCACAAACTGCAGCTGCTGCTGTCTGAGGGAACTAACGTGTCGTTAGTCAAAAGGACTGGACCACATGTTGCCAAGCACCTTTTCAATCTTTTTAATATGTTGTCCTCACTGTTGATTACTTCAGTGGGACCAGAGGCAGTTTCCTCCCGTAGCCTCATAATGATTTTTTTATTAATTTGTGCTAATTCAAGAAAATATTGCAGGTTTCAGTCGCACTTTTCATTTCTTAGTTCTCCCAGTGAGTGAAACCCGCTCGCTGAAACGTTAGCTAGTGCCTTGATGTTGTACATTGACTTGTTAAAAAGCTCATTCTCATGTCACGATGATGGAACGGTGCTCGCAGAGGGAGGGATGTGTTTGTCGTGGAAAACAAGGACCTAAACCTGCACATTGTGACTGTTGCACACACACAGCATTCTCTGTTCGCCTTCATGTTTTACCCGCCGCACAACACACCAAATAGGAAGTCATTGCATTCACGCAGCAAAGGGAACGGGAGCAGCACACGCCACTTTCTCCACGGAAACCCACACAAACCCAGCCACGATCCAAGAGCGGTGCCACCGCGTGTCCTTGAACTTCCCCTCCTCTAAAATCACTCGGTCCCATTATTAGAAAAGTCTGCTGAAGCACAGCTCCGGCCAACTTTGTATGAGATGTAATACTAATGTTCCTCTCTGACTGCTGATGATGATGATGATGTATGATGATGTTAGTTCGTCTGGATTATGAGGAAGATGTTCTGATGTGTAACAGAGTGCATGGTGACTTTGACTGAATGAGCTGTAATGTTTCTTAGTATTAACATGAAAATACAGTACATGATGCTTGTAACGTGCGCTGCTCTGTGTTTCCATCACGCACAATTAGAACGATTTTCTTTTACGCTGGAAACAGAAGCTGGTGATAAACAAGAGTTATTAAAATAAAACTGTAGGACGTTTATAAACTCTCCAGGAGTTAGTCTGCTCCAAATTAGGTTCATAGGTTGACTTGGACCTTCAGCACAGACAATATGTAGTAACATGAAACTAGAAATACTGCACATCATGGCATTACATTAGGTACATGTTGCTAGTACTGGGTACAGACCACCTGGTGTGGTCTCCTGCTGGTGTAGCTCATCTGCTTCAGGGTTTAACATGTTCAGAGATGATCTTCTGCACTCCTATAAGCTCCAAGCCGTCGGGCCAGCCTCTGATCTTTAGCATCAAACTGCCGCTTGCTGGATATTTTCTCTTATTTGGATCTTTATCTGTAATCCCCAGAGATGGTTGTGTGGGACAATCCCAGCAGATCAGCAGTCTTTGAAATCCTCACACCAACAACCAGCCCTGTTCAGTATCACTTAAATCCCCTTTCTTGCTCATTTTGATGCTCATTTTGAGCTTCAGCAGGTCGTCTTGATTATATCTGCGTGTTTAAAAGCACTGACTCGGCTGATTTGATATTTGCATTAACCACTAGGTGAACAGGTGTACCTAATAAAGTGGCCGGAGTGTGTATGTTTAACATTTTGCTTTAAGATGGCTAAAACTCCCAGAGGTGGGTATAATTTTACAGTCTCACGGAGCCATTCCTGCCTTAAACAGTCATTACAACTCGGGTCAGGTCTTCTTAAATGAGCCGCTTCTTTGTCACAGTAAACTGCAGCCGTCTGCACAGACCTCGCTGCTTTTGATTTTGTGTGGAGTGGAATTGATGCACCTTGAGCACACAAAGGCTCCACAGTTCAGGATCAGCTGCCACAATGCAAGATCTGTTTTTCAAGTGATGTCATACGAGTCATTTCTTCAGACTTCATAAAGCTGCACCAGAGCCGCGCACAGGAAATTACACCAACATGAGTTTTAACAGTGTCACGCAAGCGCCCCTTGAAGTGGTTACATTTATTTTTGCCGTTTTTACGCCCTGAGCTGTGGTCAGCATTTTCCTTCCTGGTCATGGGTGATTTACCAGCCTCGCACACCATCCACTGTTAAGCAAATTAAAGTTTATGTCGTTTCACGTACCTCCATGCGGGTTGGGATACGTGAGTCTGATAGATGATTGTTCTCCTCTCTGCACCACCCACACAGCTGGGCATGCTCAGGTGGAAGGGCGCTGCAGTGATAGGTATGTGGGGTCTTTGAACTAGGTTAACAAATCATTAAACAAAGTCCTGAACAGACTGGGACTATTTTTTGACATGAAGACTAAAATTGTTGCTCTGAAGATTTGAACAGGCTGTGTCATGTGACCTGCCGGATGACCTCCTTCTTGGACTTGATCCACAGATGCCTCATATCTGGAAAACGCAGCTCCAACTTCAGCCCGTTGGTGGTGCAGAAGTTTCCGGCTACAGATTAAAACTTTGGTGAGAAGATTCAGTCAACTGTCTCCAATCGGTGCTCCACGTTGCAAAAATAGTTATGATTCTAGGAGCTGTAGATGATGTAGACCATAAGAAAAGGTCTAAACACTGAGTGCCCTGACTCATCTTTGCTGCGCCACTAAATAAAGTGATGCAGACCGTGCACTAAATGGGCTATTATACTTTACGCACTGTAGTGTAGTGATAAGCACAACATGACTTTATATCCAGTGCTAATCTTTCATTCCATCTGTTTACATGTAAAGCAGTTTGAGTGTCATAGATACCGTACAGCAAAATAACCCATGTATTATAAAACAAAACATAATCAATACAGTCAATATAGGCATACATGGATACTTGATAAACTATCAGGCCACCACCCAGTGTAATGTTTATGCCACAATTACCCTAAATTAACAGTACTGAAAATATCAAACTCATTTTCTATGTTTCTGTAACGACTGAGACGCCAGTTTGTCCAAGCTTGTCAGTCAAAACTCATATTTTTAATTTTATTTATGTAATCTTTTACAAAAAAGCAGAAAAAATAGGAAAGCACATTATTATTATTATTATTATTATTATTATTATTATTTACTGGCATTGCGTAAAATAAAAAATCGTTGTGCTTGACTCTCAGAGAAGTCCAGTATGGCGCCTCAAATTGGGGTATAAAAAAGTGAATTTAGTGTTTTATTTGCCCAATAAATAAAATTTACAAACAATATTTTTAACTTTGTTTTCTTTTAGTGTTTTTATGGCAGTATTTTTTTTAAGAACTGTATATAAACACATGCAAAACATACATAAATAAAAAAGTACTACATACAGACATGTTGTGGGTTTCGTGCCAGAATGATGTTTTATATTTATTTTATTATTTTATTTCTCTCGAATAGAGAGAAATCGATTAAGATAAAACTTTGGGATCTGGCGAGATTATTATTATTAATATAATTAATATAATAATTAATGTATTATTATTATCATTATTATTATTATTATTATTATAAGTCTAGCTTTTTAAAGTAAAATTTTCATTGACAACGTAAAAAAAAAAGAGGCGGGGCGACGCTCCGCCCATAACGTCTGCGCCGCTCGGCTTGACGTCAAACTGCTGCGCCGCTGTGTCGGCTTCAAACCAAACATGGCTTCCAGACTAGAAATCAATTTCATCAGGTTATTGTCTCGCTGTGAGTCTTTGGCGTCGGAGAAACGGGGAGAGACGGAGTGGAGGCTTGAAAAGGTAACCCGGCACGGCTCGGAGCGGCTGTAACGACCGTGTCGTGATGACGTTAGCCTGACTGTTGTTGTTGTGAGCCGCTGTTAGCCACGTCGTCGCGCAAACCGCTTTCTGTTTTTGTCGGGAGGCACATTTAAGCTGTTCGCCCCTCAGGCACAGGTTCAATCACAGCCGAGATGTCACTGTAGCGACACACGGCGAGTCTGCTGCAGCAGATTTGCTGTATTTTAGTGTTTAATCTCGTTTCCGAAGCTTTCCTTTCACCCATGTTCCTCACAGAAGATCCTCCATGTGTTCATATCTTTAACAGTAACTGTATTTATTTATAGCTTCTTCTTTTTTTAATAAGAACGATCGGCTGAGAATCAGCTGCAACCCGAGTTTTCCTCCAGCCGTCCAACCCCTGCTGCCTCATAGACAGTTAACCTAGTCAGGAGCTGCAGACTCAGCTTATGCGCACCAGCGGGGTGTGATGCAGCCTTTAAATTACATCGCGATATTTCAGAGAAATATTTGCGACAATATTTATTATGCTATGGAAAATAGTGCGCATCATGTTGGGTGAAGGACATCCATCCAGCCATCCTTTCTTCCTTTCCAGTGAGCTGGTGTGACTAAGCAGCAGTGACACAGCAAAAGTCAAATGTAAGCACACAGGTGCTCTAGCTAGTCCCAGAAAGCTGTTTCTGTTCATCTGTTTGTTTTCAGTGGGAGAAACATTTCATCACTCACCTGTGACTTCCTCATTCTCAGCTCACTGCAGTTTCCCAGCCTTTTAAACATTTGCATATCAGCCAAAACTAGCACCAGCCAAGTTTCATGATCTTCAATATACTGTTGTCATACTCATTGATGGTGGGCATGAGAACCATTCAGAGGTCACAGGGGAATGGCTGCAATCACAGCATTGTAAGAAAGTGAAAGACGTGCTCTTAGGCCCCCTCCTCGGTTCAGAGATGGACTTTCCCTTTTCACATAAATGACCTCCTTTCCTCCTCACTCCTTTGAAAGCCGCAGAGTTGCAGTGAGATACTCTGGGTCGAGTTTTCTCTGGAAGTGTAGTTTTAGTTTTTGTTAAACTAAAGTAACTTAAACTTGTAATTCTTAAGTATCTGCACAATCCATCAATATTCCTCGGGGGGGGGGGGGGCTAACCTTAACTGTCAAAGGATGAGGGGGAGGGTACATCCTGGCCAGGTGAGGTGTGTCACAGGGCTTACATGGAGAGACAGATAACCACTCACACCCACACTGTTGATCTGTGGAACCAGCACCCCCAGTACAGGAAGTCTGGATCGACTCCCTGTCTAACTAATCTGATCTCTGAGTCTTAACCAGTAGGCAGTGGAGATCTTAGAGCCGATGGGTGAGGGGACTGGCCCGATTTAGAATCACCAGTTAACCCTTTAAGACCTACCATAGAACCAAGTCCGCCAGAGCTTATATTATATTTTTACATGCTGTGGAGCCATTTTTGGGAGCATTTCAAGTTGCTATACATCAATACAACCATTATAGCCCAGATTTTAATAATATGTATTCATTAAGTGCATAGTAATTACATAAATTGCAAAAAAGTGCAATAAACTACAAAAAAAATTGAAAATCGTTTTTGATTTTTTAACATATATTTGTAGTTAGAGAAATTTAAGAGGCTTATCCCTCAAAACTGTAAATACAAAAAAGTTGCACAAAATAGTTTCCCACCACAGGAAATTTATTTTGAGTGTCTTCATAGTTTAATTTTTGAAATACACCAATTTTTATACACTGCTGGAAAAACGAAAATAAATATTATACTGCAAATTTGCAAAAAAGCAGCATATGCATCAAAATAAACTATTTCCAGCAGTGCAATATGAGTCCTAAGCATCCCAGAAACGACACAGAAAGTCATAAAGTCAAACATAACTTTTAAAAAGAGCAGTATAGGCCCTGAGGCCCTGATCGCAAAAAAGACTACATTTCCGCGAAAATGACGTCACTTCCGGTTTCGGCCAGGTAATGGCGGAAATGCAAAAGTTTGCGCTGATGTCTATTCCAACGTAGGAAGTGTTTTGAACAGCTGATCGGACCGGCAAAGCGTGTTTCTGGAATATTATGTTTTTGTTCCTGCAAGTGCTTTTTATGCAGTTTTTGCAAAGCTTTATGTGGAAGGAAACCGTGACCGAGGACAAGCTGATGGCATAAGATGTAAGTACAACTCCTCCGGTTTCATATGCAAAAAAAATTTTTGCGCTAGCTTACGTGGTTGCAGTGCTACCGGGATTTAAAAATAGTTACGCATAACAGAGCGTTCCCGCTCCGATCGGCTCTAAAGGGTTAACCACAGATGCATGTCTTTGTGCTGTGTAAACTCCACACAGAAAGGCCCCACACTGGATTCCAACCCGAGACACCAGCTCCTGGCGTCTCCTCCTTCGGAGTATTTGTGCCTCTAGTGGTGAAACATGTTTGTTGTTGCCATTTTCATCAGGAACAGCTCTTTCATGTTTTGCAGAGCAGTGAGGTTGTTGAGTAGCTCCCTCATTAAGTCCTCACACTGCTCTCGTACTCAGATATGCTTGGGCGGGGCCTCAAATCAAAACAATTGAACATTTTACCTCGATTAACATTAACGAAGGAGTTTCCTTTATGTACTTGTTCTTGCCCCGACAGTTTGCTGGCAGGGTTTGACCTGTAAGTGCGCTCGGCTGTAAAGCTGCGATATTGTGATTGTGCTCCAGCTGTTGAAACAGATTGGTGGTATTACGTTTGGACGCTGAAACTGTGTTGAGGTCTTTTTACATCATGCTTCATGTCATGGAGACACGTTACTGTGTGAACTCTCATTGGGTGAAATGTTAACAGAATTTAAATTTAAAACAAAGATGACATGGACCAGATCACATCTGTTGAGAGTTCAGAACATCAGTTTTGATTTGTTTTCAATTAATTACGCGGCTCTCTGTGCGGCTTATGTGCTAGGAAACACAAATGCATAGAGTTGCTATATGATCGATGTCGTGATGTGACACTTCTGTAACGTAGAGATTTGTACCACCGTTTTCATGGACGATTGTGGTTGTTCGGTGATGGGAAATTACGGCTAACTTTTGTTACTAAAACTTTGACCACCAGGGGGCAGCACTGCTAACAGTTTTCTTTTTAGTAAAGAGCCTCGTGAGATCTCGTCTTTTGCCAGGCTGTCATATAAAACAGCGCTCTCCAACCTTTTCTGCGCCACGGACCGGTTTATGCCCGACAATATTTTCACGGACCGGCCTTTAAGGTGTCGCGGATAAATACAACAAAATAAAACTAGTACCCGTACCGAAAAAAAGAAGATTTATTCATAACACACGTGTTACCAAGTTAACGATAAAAACCCTGAAAACCACACATTTCACACCCGAGCCTCAACTCTCGCGGCCCGGTACCAAACAACTCACGGACCGGTACCGGTCCGAGGCCCGGGGGTTGGGGACCGCTGATTTAAAATACACAGGTTACGGTGACACACTGCACTGCACCCTCTTGTGGCGCAAAGTGGTCTTACAACAAAGTGCAGCTTTTATCTTTGACACACACGTGTTTGGTTAAATTCAGAGCATTTGCCTGTTTAAATTCCACTGAAAGCTTTAATTTAGTTTATGAGGTTTAATATTTTTTACACCCAAGAATGAACAATAAGCAGCTTTAAAGGAACAGTCGCTGAGTTAAACGTGTGACCTGTAGCTTTAACGCAAACGAGTAACAACAGGCGTCGCCAGGCCACTTGGGACTGAATAAATCAAGACGCCTCTTCTCAGTGACCTCGTGTCACGCTGTACCGAGTGGCTCCCTACAGCTGAGCAGTGAAGACCCTTTAATCTGAACCAGCAGGATGAACCAATCAGCTGCATGGTTTTTACTTTTAGAGTAAATGAAAGGTTAGAGTAACTAAAGTAAGAACAGTCAGTGCGACTCTGACAGCTGTCAAACACGTTCATCTTGCACTGCTTCCTCCTTATTACATTTGTCATTAGACCACATGCACACTTGGTGTGATGTGGTGAGAGTCTGTTTTGTTTCTCTCAGTGAGCCGACTCGCTGTGACAGCAGACGTCACCAAATCAACAATTTGACTCATCCGTGCCAGCGTGGCTGGAAACTGCAGCTTGACTGGTTGGTGGAGATCAGCAACCACTGGGCGTTGGTGGGAGTTTGAGATACGGTGCATTTTGCCGTGACTTATTTTCTAACAGCTGCAAACTGAAGGTGTGTTCAGTGTGTGTGTTAGTGTAACCTCAACGATGCTTTGCTACAAACAGGAACTATTAAAGATAAATTTAAGGAGCCTCCACTTGATGCTGTTTACTGCACAGAGTCATTTGCTTTTCTCAGGAACCGTCTCTGCAGCGTCACAGCTGTTTTTCCGCATTATCTGTGTGTGTGTGTGTCGATGAAGACTACACTAGTGTCCACCTGCAGCAGTGAGTGTGTGCTGTCATCAGTCATCCTAAGCTGGTCTCAGTGGCTTCTGTGTGGCTTTGTGACCCACCCTCTGTAAGAAACTCAGCCTACTTTTACAAGAACCTCGTCAGTTAAACTCTGTTATTTGGCCCAGTGTAGTCTATGATATACGGATGTTTATTTAACATTTGTTACTTTGAAATAAAGATGTGATTGATGAGATGAACGAGAGCATGTGAGCAGCATCACTGTTTCTGTTTGGTCTCCTCCAGTATGTGGGCGCCCTGGAAGAGATGCTGGTGGCTCTGAGGAAAAGCCCGAGGTAACACCAGCCTCCACTTTTCTGTCTCAGTGTTTTCTTTTTTTGCCTGAAATGTACATATATTACTAAGAACCTATTTTAAACATGTTTGGTGTTTAGGGAAAAGAGTATATCTTCTAACAGGTCACATCAGGCTTACGTGTTATGAGCGCAGATGTTTGATCTGCTCGTTGCAGCTTAATAACACAAAGCTTTGTCAGTAAGCGGTTGTGTGTCCTTGCAGCAAACCAACACCAGAGGTCCTGGCTGAATACACGAGAAAAGTCAACTTTCTGAAAGGAACTCTAGAAGCAGAGAAGCTGGTCAGTTTTTCCTGTTTTTAACACGACACAACTGTGTTTTCTTTATTTTGAAGTGAAGCTTTGAGTTTTCTGACTTCCTGTCCCTCCCGCTCTGCTTCAGTCTTCACCAACAGAAAAAGCTTTAGCTAATCAGTTCCTCGCCCCCGGTCGGACGGCCACGATGGCCAACGAGAGGATGTCTGTCACTAAAAAAGTCCACACGCAGACGAAGGCGCGGTGCACGGGAGAGATGAGGGACGAGCTGCTCGGCACGGTAGGACGCTCTGACCGTACTGCAGACGTGACCTCTTTGTACGAACTGCAGCGCGCCTCCTAAACTACCACAGTGTGGTAGAAACATCTAAATAAAACGTTTCCCACATTTTGTCTTGAACTCATAAATGTTCTTTTCTGTCACTGCAGGGGTCGTCGGGAAAAGGTACGAAGTACTCGGCCTCTTGGATTTAATAACATCAGATGGAAATATGACGAATTATATTTCGATAGGATTGTATTTGTTTGTTTTTAAGACGAGGTGATTTTATTTTTCTTTTCTCTTCTCACGTTAGACGGAGACTTGAGGAACCGAAGGTAAAGTCGAGCTTTTCTAAATGATCTCGTGTGTTGGACTTGTTTTTGGGTGTAAAAGCTTCAACCTGTGTCACCTCTGCGCAGATGTTTTCCTCTGGACGAGCGTCAGTCTGCCGCAGAGCTGGACGCCGTCCTGCAGCATCACCACAACCTGCAGGAGAAGCTGGCTGAAGACATGCTGAACCTGGCCAGAAATCTGAAGAACAACACTTTGGCTGCGCAGAACATCATCAAACAAGACAACCAGGTAAGCGGACAGATATATGGAATAAATAACTCACAGATTTGATGCAAAACTGTTTTTGAGTCTGTGTTTGTGGAAAAAAAAAGTTTAATGGCAGATTTGTTTCCAGATGAAGAAGTTGAAAAAATTCACCTTTTAATTTGCATCTCTAAACCGAATGCATGCACAAATCTAAACGCACAAAATAGTTAGCAGTTCAAATAGACGCTTTTCAGACCACAACGAGCTCTTGCACCTGGCTAATCGAGCCAAAGCACGCCCCCAAGCTGCAGCGCGTTCAGCCGAAACAGTGCGAGTCCTCCAAGAAGGAAATGCAACACATGTTGTTTGCTCCCAGTCAGCTGTGTCTAAACTCAGGAGCAAAATGGGAAGACTGTGGGAACATATGGTCAGAACAGTGAGTCAGTGTGGCGCTGAAGCTAAACAGGAAGTCAGCTCCCACACTTAACAGCAGAAAACACACAGTGGGCTAAAGAGAAGCGTCCTGAATGTGCAGATGATTCTGGAACTTTAGCTGTGTCGAGGTGAAGCACAACCAGCACAGTTCTCATTTAAATATATATTAAACTCGCCGATCGTGACCAGTTCTGACACTTTGAGCTGCTTCTGTCGATTTCTGTAGGACACGGGGGCGACACATTCAAAGCCTTTCTTCCTGATTCACTTCTGACTCTGGGAACAAACTTTTATGATGGTTGGGTCGGTAAAAGATATGGGAATGATTAGCTGAGGTTTGGCCACTTTCCTCAAGTTGTTTCAGGGTGATCATGCATCCTGCCCAATATAAATACAAGCTGAAAGTGAGAAATTAAATCCAAATAAAGTGAAGTCAGAGTATACAAAGCCCAAGCAGAGGGGTGTGCTATGAGGGGAGGTTAATGGTCAGAAGGACCTTTCTTTTTACTAAATCACAGAGATCACTTGTGATGAAAATCTCTGTGGGAGCAGAGGATGCTGGAAGGGCCAGATTTCCACTGACTTATTATTTACAACAGCCATTTAGTGCAGTATAGACCCTCTGCTGTACCCATATACATTTTGTGTAGGTAGGCTGTTAAGCCAAAAACTGTCTCTAATCTGCTGCCGAATCTCTTTTACGCTGCTGGAATTGCAGCTGCTGCATCAGGTTGCAGGACAGGAGCAACGTTTAAGCTGTAATGCTACAAATAAGCAGCAGCACTAAAAGCGCACTCAGAATAAATCTATTAAGAAGAACAGCTTTTGGGCTTTTTTTAAATGTTTGACATAGATTTTTATCATAATTATCCGCTAGCTTCCCTGATTGCAGTAGGGAACACTCGTAGGGATCGTTTTGTGCAGAGGAGTCACATGATGTTTCATGTGAGCACGCCCAGAGCCTGAAGAAGAAAGAGGCGGGCTTCCAGCTGCTCCCAGGTCCTCCTGCAGAGTCTCTCAGCAGCTGGGGATCAAAGCTAAAAGCTGCCCTTTCCAAACCTTTAGTTACGTTAATAAGAAGATTTGTGCTGAAGGACCTGATGTGGCCGCCAACCGGCCCAAATCTGAGTCTTATGATGGAAACTTGGAAAAAACTTGGTCCATAACAAAACTTGTTTTAACTGCTTATCGGGAAAACTCGAACCAGCTTAAATAAAAAATAGTTTTCCATGAGTGAAGCCCACACTTAACGAATTCAGGGCATCATAAAAAGGTGACAAAGTGCTAATTGTGATATTTTTATTGAAGATCCTTTTTTCCCTCCTCTCGTGCTGGCAGTATTTACATTTATTAAATCTTTGAAATCATTTATTTTAAGATTTATTTATTTATTTGTTAGAAAGAAAAAAAGTTGTGCAACCTCTAGAGCTATTTCTGCCTCTCTTTGAGAAACTTGGAGGAGTTTAACTGATTCTGGCCACAAGGGGGCAGTATAGGCCAGCTAACAGCCTTTGGAGCCACACTGTGCATAAAGACTCCGAGTGTTCCCGTCAGCGGGCTTGTTTGTCTGTGGTTTTGATGTTTATATCGGCGACGTCTCCCTCTGCCTCCAGACTCTGAGCCAGTCCATGCGTCAGGCGGACCTGAACTTCGAGAAGCTGAAGACGGAGTCCGAGCGCTTGGAGCAGCACACGAAGAAGTCTGTGAACTGGCTGCTGTGGCTGATGCTCATCCTAGTCTCCTTCACCTTTATCAGCATGATCCTCTTCATCAGAATCTTCCCCAGACTCAGATGATGACCGTGATCATCCTCTGAACTCTTAGTCCCGACACGCTCCCGTGTTTACAAGAGCAGAGTCTTCACAGGCCTCCGTAGAGCTACAGCGATACAGATCAGTAGCTGTCAGCACCAAAACAAATCAGTTTCACGGACTGTCACTTTACACTTTTGAAACTGAAATCTTTCTCCTCCACATTAAAGTTTAAATCACGACTCGAAGCGCCAGAATTCTCTTTTTTGACACAGCAGAATCTGCTGGGAGCAACAGCAAAGTCTTAATGCACGGACGGCAGGACCTGAGCCTTAACTATTTTAACCCTCATCAGGACGGCTGCGAGCCAATCAACACATGTATGCACTTTGTCACCAAGTGAAACTACAAACACACACACTCGTCTTTGGTGGAGCATCTGTTTAGTACCCGTGCACACTGAAAGGCGTTCATGGACCGTCGCCGTCAGCTGTAACTCAGTTTGTAACAAATGTGCCATCGTTTGCTAATGCTCTACCTTAAATCCCCAGTTTAGTATATTTGATTTAAACATCATACTGTGATGTGGCTGTAAGCAGATAGAAACATGCTGTACATTTTTATGCTTGGTCATGTTTCTACACATCCAGTTCTGACCTGAGGGGCTGAAAAATGAAGAAGAGTCAAAAACTGCAGTTCCACCAGTGGCCACTTGAGGCCCACTCCCAGATTGAGTCATTTACCCACAGACTCGCATGTTAAAATGCAGCATTACAGAAGAAGTAAGCACATTAACAGCCTGCTACTAGAACCAGTTTCATCTTGACCTTTTTGACAACTTTACTGTTTCTTTTCTTTCTTACCTCACTTGTTTAAACTTTGCTGAGGCTTAAAGTCGGGCCGAGGTGAATGTGTGACAGGCAGCTGCAGGCCTGTGTCTGTGATTCACCTCCAGTGAAGTTTGCTCTCACATGTGGTGGCTTCCAGTCCAAAAAACAACAACGTAGTGATGACCAAAATCACAAACCACAGGGTGATGTTCTTTAAAGTAAAGCATCACCAGCTGTTCACTGAAAGCAGCTCGGTAAACTCGCACTGGTGTTTATCACTTAAATGTTTAAACGTCGTTAAGGGTCAGAGCCAGCGTCGTCAGCCCTGTTATAGTCGGTTTCCTGCATCAGGTGATCCTGTTTGTTCACGTCCTGTTTGACGGCTCACGTGTTGTGCGTAGTATCACTAAAATGTCATCTGATTCAAGAGAGAAATAAAATAATTTAATTTCCCTCCGTCGTTGTCATTGTGAGTCCAGAGTGCGTTTTCCTGATAGATGCCTGAAGGCGTCCTCTTGTCAGTGTGGAACTAACTAATGCAGTGGCATCACACGGCCAGTGTGCGTCAGTCACGAGCTTTGAGTATCAACGCACACAATGACCTCTGTGACCCCGGTGGCCCGAGCGAGCGGTGATTCCCAAATTAAACCTGCTACTCATTTAGGAGTGCCCCAAGGATGAAGTAAAGCTAAATAAGAGCCGCTGGCTGCAGAGGGGAAAGCACACGGCGATCGTGTGTGAGTCTGTGCGTTGTCAGCTTTTGTCCCTCCTTAATTTAGCCTGACAGCAGCTTCAAGTCTGAACGTTTCTCACAGGTTAAAGTTGCTCTTGTCAGCCTGACTCTTGTTTGAGGTCTGTGAGGCTGCAGCTCTGCCCCTAGCCCTTCCTCTCTTCCCCTCCCAGCCTGCTGCTGAGACCTGGCCTGCTGTGTATTTTAGGATCCCTGGGGGGCATTTCGCCTGCTGGAAGCCAAGGTATGCAGGCCACCGGGAGACCAAATGAGGCTGTGTCTCAGCAGAGGATCGTCATCCCTCAGTTTAATCACAGCTGTTTGCGCCTCCATTCTCAGGCCTTCGCTAATGCTCTTGGCCGTGTGATCAGCCCTGCGAGCGCGCGGTGCCGCTTTTGAACCGAAACGGCAGCGCATGACTTCATCCTTGGTGCGGTTTCCCATGTTCATTATGGTTTTACCCCGACGGCCGAACGAGACCGGAGGCTACGTAGAAAACCAAAGTTCAGCAGGGACCGAGACGTGTGAAGTTCCTAAAGTCAGAAAATGTATCTCCTGTGACGCCTGTTGAGGGCGCTTTTAACCTCTGACCCAGGAAAGCTGAATGGGTTCCTTCCTGGAGTCTTTTCCCACAGGGATGAGCTGAAAATAGTGTTGGACTGCCTGCACTCACACATGTTTAGTAAATTTAGCTTAATTCAGTGCCATTTCCTAATAGGGTGCTCATTACAGGGGCTTAACCAGCAATCCTTTAAAAAAAAGCTACAAAACACAACTGCTTCACTTTTCACCCTAATTTATATACTTCCCTTTCAAACTCTACAAAGTTCATTTACAAGTGCAGATAAGCATCGACGGCTGCAGAAGCACTGAGTGATTTAATGGCCACGCGCTACCAGCAAAAGCTACTTTCTTCATGGGTGTTAATGGGTCACGCATTTCAGACTTCATTTCAAATGACTGTTTCCAGTCAGCTTCCAGCAGAAGGAGAAAAGCAAACGACAGTGAGCACAGCTTCTAACCCTGCAGTTACTTTCTGATATAAACTCTCCAGTCATTTGATTACTCGTTATTTTATTTTGTTAGTCGCTGGTAACGTGTTGGACCCTTTGTGCCCCTGGAAATGCTTTGAATCAAAGGTTCAACAAGGTGCTGGAAACATTTCTCAGAGATTTTGGACCAGTTGACTCAACAGCATCACACAGATGCAAATCTCCTGTTCTCTACTAATCTGTTGGAATGACATCCGGTGAGTTCATAAAGGGACAGACACGGTTACCAACAGTAGTCAGGTAGTGTGTAAATGATGCTTAACCCCCCCCAATTATTACATCATCACCAGCAACATGAACCAATAAAACAGGCAGGATGGATCCAATCTTTCTAATCAGATTCTGACCCCACCATCCAAATGTTGCTACGGAAACCAGGACTCATCAGATCAGGAAGCGTTTTTGTGATCTGTAGCTCAGATTCCTGTTCCTAGCTGACAGGACCCAGTGTGGTCTTCTGCTGCTGTGGCACATCTGCTTAAAGGTTTGCCGTGTGATGAGAGATGCTCTCCTGCAGCCTGGTTGTGATGTGTGGATTCTCAGCCAGAGCTGCTGCTCACTGGATATTTCTTCCAGGGTGATTCACAGATCACGCTGCGCTCTGGCAGCGACGGTGCTACTGTCCAGTTGATTTTGGACTCTGCTGGTGGGTCTATGACGATGTTTTCTTATCAAAATCTGTATCTGAGGTTTACTTTGTGTTGCAGTATGGTTGTCGTGTTGCACGGCCGATGAATTGTGGCTTTTATTTTGGCCATTACATATTTTACAAGCGCTTTATAAACCTTGACGCCAACAATAACTCCTGAGCCGCCGAAATTAAAACGAAAGCTGCTTGAGCTCAAACAAAAGCTTCACACCCTTCAAAGGGCTGATTGATATCTGTGACTCGGTTCTGGGTTAAGGTTGGAATTAGCTGGGAATGCGTCAGCGAAAGTCCTCACGGAGACACGAGAAACGTGTGTGCGCTCGTTTTTCTTTTAATTGGTGTGAAGCCCCTAAAAGCCGGAGAGCACGGGGACAAATGGCGGGACAACCTCCGGCCGCTCAGCTCAGGGCTGCGCCTGTCAAACATCCCAACACTCCGGTCTTTTTAATTTGGCTTTTGGCCGCAGCCTCGGCGAGGATTTGGGTTGCCTACAGAGATGAAGGAGCTTTTTATTTCATTCTCTCTTTTCTTTTTTTCATGCACTTCCTTTGAGGGAGCAAAAGAGGTTAAGCGGGATTTTTCTCCCCCCTCCCACCAGCACCACCACCACCCTCCTCCTCCTTTCTGCCAATGCTTTGAATGTGCTGTAACGTTAATGAGCTAATGGGAGCGCAGAAAGCTGCACTTATTAAGCTTATAAACTGACTCACTGCCTTGAACACACACACTCAGCTCCAGGCCTCGGAGCTGCAGAATTTATACATTTTATAGCGGAACCTCCACCAGTCAATAAAGCCCTTCAATGTGTTTTTTAGTGATTGTTTGTTTTTATGGTTTCATTTCCCAGCTATTAGCGTTCATTTAGTTTTATGTATTTCTTAGATCAGACATGGGAAGCCTGTGTGAGTGTTGATAAAGGCTGGTGTTAAAACCATGACAGTAGTTTTCATCGTTCTGTGGCAGAAAAACAAGTTGCACGAAACAAATCTGTCAAAAAGCCTGAATTTGGTAAACGTGCATTTTTGTAGAACAACTTTTCTTTTCCACACCGTGTCTTCTGATGTGAGGCGCGCTGATTACAATCTCATAATCTCTCGTCTACACAGGTGTCGTGGAAGTTTGTGTGCTTTCATTTTGCCGTTACTGTTTCCCTCGGCAGCACCCGTCTGACTGTGTGGTTGTGTTGTGTCTGTGGCTCTTCCTCAGTCTTAACAGCCTAATGAGGGTTCCTCTCTGAGCGCACGCACACACACACACGCACACACACACACACACGCACACACAAAGCTGTGTTATGGGTTTAGTACAGAAAACATCTAGAAGGACACTTTCACCTACAGTAAGAGTTCCACAAGATCACCCAGACAGACATAACCTTTCTGCTTTTGGTCTGTTTCCGTGCATATGCACATATGAATTGCAGCCACACGTCCTTCCCTGCAGCCACCTATCGCCCTCCGTCTCTCTGCTGCCAGCGTCAACATGTGGGTTAAAGCGCTGAACCTGGCAGCGCTGAGCAGGGAGGTTTTTCCTTCCCGGCTGGTTTCAGCCTTTGATGTAAGGAGCTCAGGTAGTGCTGCTGCTGGGAGGCTTAATTTCTTGTTTCTTTGCTCCTTCTCCTTTTAGTGATTCGGGATCTCCCAGTGGGAGTGCGGCTGCTGGTATTACTGGTGGCTTTGAGGCTTGAAGCAGGCAAGACAAGCTTGTTGGCCACAAAACAGCAGATTTCATTGTTAACTATCCAGGGAGAGAGATTATTATCAACTTGCCAAAACAAAGAGATGAACTAATACAATTTAATAGGGGACTACTTTAGATTAGCCTAGCAAAAAAACCAAATCACAAAGGGAAACTGCTAGCTTAAGTTAAAGCTTATTTATTAACACGTCTCTCATTTATTCATTCATTTTGAACCAAAGTGTAAACACAGCAGGTTTGTTATCTTCACTAAGCTAGTCGTTTCCCACTTTGTCCAGTCTGCAAGCTAAAGTAAGCTAACAAGTCAACCGGTGGACCAAAACGTCAACCTCCAGACCAGAAAATGAAGCTGAACGTACCAAATGTACACAATATAGACACAATATCAACACAGACACGTGTTAAAAAGCAGAAACCCACACATAAATAACAAAGGCTCGAAATTTTGACTTATGATTCGCATGAACTGTTTACGTATTGCTATGTAAGGATAAAAGGATCTACCAATGTACTGTGTCTGAAAAATAACGAGTAACTAAAGCTTTACAGTAATAAATATGGTGGAGTAGAAGTAGAAAGTAAAATATTACTCTGTAAAGTATTCCTGGTCCATCCATGCTCTCATCCAGTCCGTGGTTTTGGGCAATGCTAGCTTAGCTGTAGCTAAGCTAGCATTGGGGTCAGTCATATTTGGGGGGGGGGGTCAGCCTTGAAAAGTAGCATAAAGTGTAAAATAACAAAAACAAGTTTAGTTTTTTGTTTCCAACATTCGATGGTACCAAGTTTACACAAAACGAAAACGTTAGCCTTCCTCTGTAACTCTCGTAGGAAAAAGACGCTGTTTCACAATCTGGTGATTTTTTTCCTTCAAATCTAGAAGTAAATGCGGCAGGAAGTTGCAGTTGGCTCAGATTTATGGGGCGCCGTTTGTAAAGTGAAACATGCTGAAATTAACGGCAACATTTTTCCACATTTAGCTCAAAACCTTACAAAAACATATTTTTTCGAGTAATTTTTTACAACATTTAGTAAAATATTTGTAACTTTTCATCAAATGTTAAATCCATCCATCCATCTTCATCCGCTTTATCCGAGGCCGGGTCGCGGGGGCAGCAGCCTAAGCAAATGTTAAATATTAAATCTAAATGTTAAATATTAAATCTAAATGTTAAATATTAAATCCAAATGTTAAATGTTAAACCTAAATGTTTAGGCTAATATGCAAATTTATTGTACGGATCAACGGAAATACCAAAATAAAAGCTTCCCGAAAACCTCCGGTGCAAAATTGTGTCTGTTCTCCTCCTCACTTCTTCCCGCCATGTGCTGCTTCACTTCTTGCCTACGAGCATGTCCAGCGATTTTGCTGGACATGTGCTGCAGCGATTGTGAAGTGGAGACTGCAGCTGCTAAGAGTGCACTACTGCTAAACCTTTGGATGGCCGACAAAACGGATCTTCCGATGTTTTCAGCTAAATCGCCGGACGTGCTTTTTCATGGCCGGGTTATGGCTGAATTCCAGTGGAATGACGGTCCCGCCATAATAGACGTTCCAGCCCTAAACCTAACCTTATCTAACTATAACCTTATTCCTAACCTTTACTAGCAGTTAAATGACGTAAAATAGTGTTTTCCAAAGCGATTTTTAGAAAATGAACGACCGTGTAGATTGAGTCCAAACGGTTCTCACGTGCTCTCCTTTTTCCGTTACCGTAATTTAGGAACGTGTTGGGTACCCGAAAGCATAAAATGTTGACAATTTGTCACCTAGCGAAAATTATTAGCTTTGGGAGTGAGAACGTGTCTGACCACTACCGGCACACTTTGGCACCGGAGGTTTTCGGAAAGCTTTTATTTTGGTATTTCCGCTGATCCGTGCAATAAATTTGCATGTTAGCCTAAACATTTAGATTTAACATTTAGATTTAAATATAATATTTAGATTTAACATTTAAAATTCTGTTTTAAATATGAAAAGTTACAAATATTTTTACTAAATGTTGTGAAAAATGACTTGTTTTGAGCTAAATGTGGAAAAATGTTGCCATTAATTTCAGCATGTTTCACTTTACAAACGGCGCCCCATACAGATGCCACTCTCATTTGTTTGTGGGTACACTGGGCCTCGGACTGGGGATTTGTGCTCAGACAGGGAGACGACCTTGAGGATAAAATCTATCAAATGTGCTACAGATGGGACGAGGTGGGGTAGGAGGAGACGGCTGTGTATGCTGTGGGGTGGCGCTGAGGCCTCAGCCAGACTGGGCTGTGTGCAGACACACCTGCGCTGGGCCCCCTTTTCCGAAACCCCCAGTGCCCCAGTCTACCACAGTAGGTGCTCCTCCTGACATGAGGGAGGCTGCTGATTAGGCAGCTTTCTGTTTTTGTTTTCATCTGTCAGGTTTTGGTTCCCAGCAGAAAAAGACCAAATTTGTTCGGAAACAAATGTTTGACATAGAAACACTAAAACTGACGTCTTTGCATGGATGCAAAACACTTTGTTGATACAAGGACCAAATCCTTGGCTGTGCTGTTATTTGTGAGGATGTTTTCAAGCCAAGGTTTCTTTCAAGGTTAGCGTGAGCGTCATTCATCAGACGTGGTATGTCGAGGCCGGCCAAACGATCCACGATTAAATACAAACATGCTACATTTTCACAAAATTCTTCTCCAAGGTTTTCAACAACTTGTCTCTTTCTCATGTGAAGCCTTCGAGAAAGCACAGATCGAATCATGAATGTCATTTCAAACTCAACAGTTCTATTTTACAAAGCTCAAATGTTGTACTTGGTCATATTCTCAGCTTTTCTATCCGTTCGTACCCCAGCGAGTGGAGTGGGCAGCACAGTGTTCACCACAGTGAGGTGACTTGTTCAAACGTTAGACAAAAACCAGCTCTTGTAGTCTGGTTTTTATTCTTCTCTCTAAGTATTATCAAATGACTGGATGTATCAGAAGCAAATGTCACAGGTGCAGTCATGTCAAAGAGGAAGTCTGCCCTTTTGTGTTTAGCAAAGACAATAAAAAAATCATCTGGGCCTTACCGGGTTAGTACCAGGCAACAGGACCGAAAACCCAAATGAGAGGATGAGAGCGACAATAACAGCAAAGAAAACATGACGGTCTGTCAGCGAACTCACAAAGTGATTTGGGAATGAGGAAGAGGTGCTCATCTCTTCCTCATTCCCACAGAGTGGGTGTGGGAGTTACCCAAAAATCCCGCTGAGGTGTTAGTTTGGCCGAAGGCTTTCCTGGAGGCAATAACGACATCTTCAGCTCGTGTCGAAAACACCTCTGCTGAAAATGTAAATGCATGTAAAGCAGCAAATACTTTAAATACAAATTTCTGTTTGTAGTATTTTGATGTCGAAGTTGGAGTATTTTTAAGCTCTTTCACCACAGACTTTATTAAGTGTCTTTTTGGGGGCTTTCCTGCACAGCCTGGTGAGAAATTCTCAGTAAATGTCACGCTGACCTCGACCACTGCTGCCACTGATCTTTCATCATCTCTCCACCTGCGTCTCCTCCACCTATGCCGTGCTCACGTCTCCCTGCGTACTTTTACTCTCTACACCGTTTGTCTTCATCTATCTCACATCGCCGCACAGCAAGAAGGGAAATGTTAAAGCTAAATAGAACTTCAAAGGATGAGTGAGGAGGCTGGAAGAAGCCAAACAGAGTGGAGTGTTTTTAAATGTAGAGACTGAGAGATCTTCAGGTTAAATCCTTACCAGGGCTGATAGCTGAGCACATACAGACTAACTGCACTCCTGCCACGATATCAAATATTCAGAGCAACTGAAACAGGCAGCTGATCACGGCTCAAACATGCCATCAAACATCACCTTGCGGTGGAATATTGAGGTGAAGGAGGTTTTACTGCGTGTCCAGTATTCGTCAGACACTTGATATTTTCTCCCATTTAAAACAAGAACAATATAAACAAAGTTGAAATGTTTTTCCCCACTGTGTGTACGAATGTTCCTCAAATGGAAACACAGGTGAGTTTGTTCTAAAGAGAAGCCTCAGGAGCTGCAAATGCAACGTGGAAGTAACAACAACTTCCTCCTGACGCCGGCTCCTGTTAACATCTGTAAAGTGTTAAAAAGCAAACGACACACAGTTTTCAACTCCACAGGAAGTTTCTGCCTGTGTCACAACTCGTTACTCTTTCCTGTGCGCTATCGGAGCCTTTGGAGTATTTCTGACTAATGTCACGGCTTAGTGTTCAGTTCAGTTCAGTTCATTTTTATTTCAAACATTTCAAACATGTGCCTTCACAATCATTACAAAATATCATTCCATTATTTGTTTGAAAAGGAGTAGGCTGAAGTATTTACTTATTTGTCCCTACCCCCTCAAGTTTTACCTCTCATTCATTAAATTTTTTTTTTGTCTTAAATTAAACAAACAACATATGAAACATATAAACATATGAAGTAAAACAAAACATAACATACATAAATCAAAAACAAGAAATTAGCAAGCCCCACCACAGTATAGTTTCTTTCATATGAAAAATACAGAATGTGTATATTTGCAGATACACAAGTTATGGAAAAACAACAAAACAAAACAAAACAAAACAAAAAAACAAAAAAACAACCAAAAAAGAACCGCAACACCATTACCAGCAACATTACCGTCCTGGGTTAACCCCGTTTTCTTCATTCTTATACTTATTTAAAATTAGGTTTTTATATTTTACTTTAAACTGTTTTATGTTTTGACTGTCTTTTATTTCTTCTGTTAGACTGTTCCATAATTTAACTCCTGCAATTGAGATTGACATAGTTCTTAAAGTTGTTCTAGCACTTTGTATTTTTAAATTCCATTTCCCTCTTAAGTTATACCCACCTTCTCTTTCTATGAACAATTTACAGATTTCTTTGGGAAGCAATTTATTTCTGACTTTATACATTATTTGCGCTGTTTTAAGCTTCACCAAGTCTTGGAATTTAATAGCTTGCATTTTGACAAAGAGTGCATTTGTATGGTCCCTGTACCCTACATTATTTATTAATCTAATGGCCCTTTTCTGTATTATAGTTATTGTTTGTGTGTTACTTGATAGACGAGCCAGCTAGCGCGTACTTCAGCGCTGGTGAGGTATCTAATAGCTTTATTGTTTACGTGGCACCGAGGAGCAAATACACATGCAGCTGACATCAGACGTTTATCTCCATAAACATGTTCTTGCTGAGTTTATCGTCTCACTCGATTGGGTCATACTGCGAAAAAGTCCATGTTGTAAATTTTGGTAATTGCAGGTGTCCGAAAGGAGGAAATGACCCACGCCTCGTTGCCACGCCCAGTCCCAAACCTGCGGGTGGTAGCTTTGTCCAGCCTCGTGCGTGTAAGTGTCCGTGCACTGGACTCTTAAACCTGAAGAAAGCACCTTTCTGACCGAGTTTGGTAGAATTACTGGCTAACACAGCCTTCTTGCTGTCAGTTTGGGCTCCAAAATGTTAATATTCAGGATATTCAGGCTTCACAAACCAACAGGTGAAGTCGTGGTGGCTACGTCCGTCTTTTCTACACAGTCTATGGGCAGTAGTCAATGTTTTTGTGACGGTGACTCTGTTTTGGCCACTGCAAAAGCCATTTGGGTGTTATTTGATAGCACTCTGGCTAAAATGTAACCGTAGAATCTGGACTTGTGTGTCGTATGCGTCGGGAGCACTGCAGGGAGGTGTGACCTTTGGGTGTAATCAGGGCGCATTTTGTTTCAGACAAATAAGTGAATTTCACAATCACTGTGTCACAGAAAAAAGTTGCCTAACGCGTCAGTATTTAATGAACGCGGCGACGCCACACTCGTGTCGTAACAGCGCGCTCCTCAGCCTGCACGCTTGGTCAAAGCGCTCGTTTTTGCACACTGAATACTTATGTCCTAATTTGAGCTATTTTTCTCTAATGTTTTCAAACGGAGGTTTATTTATAGTTGAGCAGACACACTATACTCACGCAGGCGGCCTCTTTCAGGCATGCGAGCACCACTGCCATTGCATTACAATAATTCCAGCTTGCGTAAGTCTGCAGCCGCAGCTTGTTTGTTGACTCTCAGACCTCTCGCTGAACTTTTACACTCACCCTACTTCCCTGATCCCCAACTTCCTCACGTCTCTTCCTCTCCTTGTGAGAACATAAACAAACAGTGTTTTTATTATAGTCATTCTTGGAAGTTTCAAGACCCCCCCCATCCGTACCGTGGTCCCTCCCTGTTCCCAGTGTGCGGCGTGCTGGCCCTGGGGGTCATAGAGCAGCGCTGTGGTCAGTCAGGCCTGAGTCGCAGGATGTTGAAGTAAGTTGCCTCCAGGCTGTGTCTACAAATAGGACCTGAGAAAAGTGAACAGTTAAAGCCTCGATGCCTGGCTTCACCTCTTCTGTGGGTCAGAGAATAACAGACCCCCCCTCTCCGTCAAAGAAGTGACGTGAGCTCAGGGCCAGCACTTAGGCTTCATTCCTCAATGTCAGTAACAACAGTAAAAGGCAAACTGGAGGAACTAATCAAAGACTTTGGCCGATAGTTTGGTGATTGAGTTTCTTCTAACTCTGTTTGTGGAACAGAGTCCGTGGAGGAAGTAGCTTTGCAGCCACTGGGCCCATGTTACAATCCAGAGTAGCAGTTAGTCTCCTGCTGCCCTGTAATTGATGCTGTCGTGAACGCTGCAATCTGTCTTTGATCCTTGGAGAAGTACAAGTTCTCACCTTCGATGTGGCGTTTGCAACGTCCACGATGGGTGGTGTGCGCTGGGTCTGTTTCCTCTGTAAACACTAATACAATGCTGCTGCATTTATCCCATAACCATGCCTCTGTCACTCAGGAAGCAATTAAGTGTTTCCCCTTTCTCTCATTTGGACTCGATCGTGTGAGAGAAAACTCCCACCGTGCTCAGACCTGCAAACGCCCGCCGGCTTTGTTTTTGTAAATACATTTCAAGGAAAACTTGACTTTTTGTATTATTGTTATTATAGTTCTTTCACGACACATCTCTGCAGTACACAGTGCAGTTTGCTGTCAGGAGCAAGCTGTGCTATATTCCTTTTATTATTATTAGATGAAGGATTTTAAAAGATCTTCTTAACTTCCTACTCAGGTCGTGGATCAGGAAAACACACTGATAAAAATGCTTTTTAATGAATATTTAGATCATTGTCAGTGTTATTGCTGCTGCATGAAGTGATTAAAAGAAAACAGAAAACTGCTGCCACATGAGAGCAGCTGCCCATAGACTGTACATGGAAGATGGCCACAGATAGCCCACTGGTTTTAGTGTCTGTGTTCTGAAAACTCAAAGCTAGCACTGTGTATGCACACTGCATGATTCCAGTTCACACACATATATAACAGACATGTAAGGGAGGAGAGCCCCTCGCTGTCCCCCCAAAGCCTGGGGAGAACACAGAGCTCTCACACAGACACGTGGGGAGAGAAGTCAAGAGAAAGAGCTCTCAGGTGGACTGGCCAAGATAGACCAGAGCCAGCTCACCGGCAAGTGTAAGTTATGGAGCTAAAAGTTCATCCTCGTTCAAAGAGGGATGTGGCCTCTGAAGATGAGCAAAGTCAGAAGATACAGAAGATGGGCTGTTACATCCAGAAGTGTCTGGGGCTGCTGAGATGTTTCTCTGACGTTGGCCTGGACTGTAGGGAAACCACAGACCAGTTGGTAAGAGCATCTAGCAGCCAGGTATGAACAGGGAGGACATGGAAAGCTGAGGAAGTTGTTGACCAAGCAACCAGTAGTCGTCAGTCCCAGGAGGTTGTCGGAAGAGTCCAAAGAGTACCCACCAGAGGTTGTAGTTCAGTGAATTGAATTAGAGGATATATTGGTACACCTATCACCCAAACCAAAAAACCAACGACTGAACAGATGTTACAAAGAGATATTTTAAATTATCCAGAAATAACACACTTTTTAAGCTGGTTTAGCTGTCCATCTGTGGGGACTGACTTTTGGAGTCTCAACCCTGGAATCTGTCACTTGGTACTTCCTGAAATACTACAGGTAGCCGTGTGCCGCTTAAGACGTCAGCCACACAGGCCTAGACTGGTCTGCGGCCCCTTGAGAATCTCCTGTGAGGGGAAAATGGATTTGCAAGTGGCTGCTGGCAGTCATCGACTGAAATCGGTTGCAAAGAATGTGCTCCACCAAAAACCTCTTTATCATAGGTTTGGCTGCTTGGAGCGTGCTGGTGGCCACAGATAATGCCGACTTCTCTGCAAACATTCACCAACTAATCACCAAGTGATAACTTGGAAAAAGTGCTACACAAACTGGAAACAGAATGTTCACTTTCAAAGTAAAAGTTGTCCCTTGGAGCTGAAATGTACTTCAAAAAGCTTTTACTTTGAAAGCACATGGTCTCTATTTCCAGTTTGTGTGACACACTTCACAGTTTGGTGCAGGTTGGCAGACAAGTCAACATCCTAACTACCAACTAACTACTAACTTTAGGCAGTGGCGTCAGTCTGGTCGTATACCTTGTTGTGACCAGTTTCACCTAATGATTGCCACCAACCTCTAGCGACCAGTCAGTCAAGGAGTACACATTTTTCCCTGGCGACCAATGAAATGCTGGAAAAGCTGAAAAGGTGTTGGACATGGAAATGAAATTCCTACCCTGATCATCAGGGACTTGTTGTATTTTCTAACGTCATATATACTCTTATCGTAGTGGATGCTCATACATAACAATGGCAAAAGTTTTGTATGATAAGGTCGGTGTTTGTCTTTAGTAAAGCTCAGATGTCAAACTGCTCCAAACACACAAACTCAGAGGTGTTGTGTCCTCTTAGATGTCATCGAGAACATGTATCCTTAACATGGTCACTTCCAGCACACCCATGTTCATATCTCCTGTTTGTACGAAGCAACCAATCACAAAATAGGAAGAGGAAAAAAATATTGGTGTTTGCACCAAGGCTCAATATAAGGTAAATAAGGATTTTTTAAAACTGTGAATCATGCAGAGCTACTTGGTGCTGGAAATGAGCACGATGTGTTTTTTGGTTTGAGATTTCTTTCTGCAAATAAACACCAGCTTCAATTTGCGTTTGCATGCTAAGACATTTATTTAAGACCTTGAAGTGCAGGATCTGTCCATTTAGCGAGGAGACAGTGGGTCATTGTCAGGTCCCCACGTCACTGGAATCCTGGGAATTTTTATCCCCACTCTGATCTGCACTCACAAGTCTCCACACTGCTAATTTCAAATGCAGTTGAGGAAAGAGACTGAGGGGGGAAATGACACAACAGACGTTTGATCACTGGACTTAATGCAATGAAAAAATCAATTCAATTCAATTTTAATTATACAGCAGTCACCCCAAGGAGCTTTGTATTATAAGGAAAAGACCCTACAATAATACAGGGAAACCCCAACAAGCAGACAACAGCCTCTGAGCAGGCATTTGGTGACAGTGGGAAGGAAAAACTCCCTTTTCTGAAGAACAGGAACAGGATGAAATGTCTGGTAGAACCAGGCTCAAGGCAGCTGTGTCCAAATTCATAGGCTGCACCCTCCAGAGGACCCGGCCTTTGAGGTCTATGTGGGCTGGGTCCTCCGAAGGCCGGGTAGGCTGGAAGTGATCAGCGTGAAATGGGACTAGCCTTCAGATTTACGTCACCGCTGTCTCGGTGGAGTTTAATAAACTCCTTGCTATCGAAAATATAACAGGACACTGGCGTAAACTCTCGGCCGTCTCACACTTCTGATGATCAGCTGTCTGTTTGATGTTTATTCAGCTGTGTAAAAACTATAACTTTAATCTCAGCCAAACCGATTTACTCAGGAACAAATAAAATACTAAAAAAAGCCAAACAATAACATTTTTAAGTGACTCATACATCATGTTTAACCTGAGTAGCGAAAGACCGCGGAAAACGATTTGCCGGGAGTTCACTGTTCTCGCTGGTGTTCTGAGAAACCATCCTACTCTGACAAAACGTCCTACCCGTATTATAGTTTGACGGTGACTTGTGACTAACCCTAAACCTACCCCTACCCCTAACCTAACCTTAAGAAGTATTCCGGATGGGTGAGAGATAAAGAAGTTAATTCGGCGTTGGTTTTGTGCGCATGCACCGCGTCTGCGCAGAAACATTGGGTAGGATGTTTTTTCAGGTAGGATGGATTCCCAGAACACCGGCTCTAGTGAGCCTTGAACCCCGGCTAGCTATCGAGCTGTTGACGTCTCCGAAAACGTCAGAGCGCTTTTACAAATATGGGGTGTCTTGATAAACCGAGCAGCTACATTCTGGTCTGAAAATATGTTAAAGTTTATTTTGTGTAATAAGAGTAATATTAAAACTTAGTAGCTGCTGCCATTGTTGGAAACTGGGAGTGGCTGAGCTGCGCTATGAATCCTGTAGGATTACATCGCTGTGAAGTAATCCTATGGTGGCCCTGCAAAAACGAACCAAAACATGCTGGTAAGTGTGTTTTAATCTCATGAGTCATATAATACTGATGACGGATGTTTAGGCTAGTTAGGTTAGCACACTTACCTCTCATCTTTTCTTTCCTCACAAACCGATAGATCCTCCACTTCTTTTAAGTGTCTCCCAGCGCAATTCTTAGAATATTTTGGTTCCTTCAACTGGTCCGTCGGATTATTGTCTCCCCAGAAACACTTCCCTTGTGCTTTTGGAAATCAGTTTTTTCCTATTTCTGTTGTGTTTTGTGTGCTTTTGCAGCGTTTTTCTTATTGCTGGTGTTTTCTTAAGCTCCAGTCTGTTTGGCCTCTGTAGTAATCGGCCTACAAATGCGGCCTGAGGAGGATGCAGCCTATGAATGTGGACACAACTAGTGTGTGAAAAACCCACTGCACCCTTCCTGCATACATAGAGATTATAAGAGGGTAAGCAGCATAAGCAGCAACCAGGTGCTGTTAATCAAATGCTCTTTATTAACCAATTATCAGCAAGTGTGAGGATCTCTATAAAAATTGAGGTTTTGGCAGTTTGTCATGTGTTTGTTAACATGATGCCTGGACCCTGGTGGGTCTGAAGTCCATCATTGTGCTGTGTGAAGAGAAGAGCTCCATCTTGGATATCTGGTGAAAACAAAACACCAAACAACACAAACACCTCACAGCAGCTGTCAAGAACTCTGGTGAAGAGCTGATGGTTTGGGCTTGTTTTTCAGCCACAGGACGTGGATATTTTGGAGCCACTGAGTCAACCATGAACTGCTCTGTGTGCCAAAGTATTCTAGAGTCAATATGGAGGAAAGACAAAAGAGTCAAGGTGCTTCAACGGCCAGAAAAAGTCCCGGACCTTCAGAGGGCTGTGCATAAACAAATGTCTGCGAACTTCATTAAAAGAAGCCAAAATGTGTCCGCTGATGAAGTCAAACAGGAAACAGTGCTGCTAATCTGGTTCTAATACTGACTGAATCCTGGGGTGTACATGGTTTTTCACATGCGTGCATGGAGTCCTGTGTAAACCTTCATTTTCACATGACCGTCTCATTTTCTTTTTCATCACAGACAACTCTCCTCTTCACCTCTTTGTGCCTCTTCTGACTATCTCAACTCTTTCCGGAGGAAACGTTTCCAAGAACTGAGCTTGCATGCATATTCACACGTGGCAAGGAAGTAACAAAACAACACTGTCCACAGATTCCCAGTGCGCGAGGAAGTACATGGCCATACGTTGATGTTGTGCAGCACATACTAGTTTCCTGCAGCCAGCACACATTTTCCACTCAAGCCTATGCTGGACCTGTAACTCTGAACTGACCTTGACTGTGCTACGCATTTTCTCTGCCTCTTACCCTGGATGTGCTGCTCTTAATGTCACTGTGACAATACCTGGATAAAGCTGTCGCTGACACATCCTCTAAGGAAAGGCATCGAGGCGCTGCTCCCCAGTTCCTTATCTATGTTCAAGCCTGCGCACTGCTGAACTGCCCGTCAGTGTGAGACCGTTTTTCCTCTTGTGAGTAGGAGGAGGGAGCGAAGAGACAAGGAAGAGAGATGAAGGAGCAAAAGAAAAAAATAGAAGACAAAAAATAATTCAGTCTTGGCAGTACGACCGGAAAGAGCAGGTGATAAGAGCTGGAATGGGGAACTGCAGAGGAGTGGACAGCAGAAGTGACCTTGACAGTCTAATCTGTTTATAGATAAGTGTGTTGTGATGCATGTGTGGGGAAACAAGGCACTCTGGAACAAGCGCGTGACCCAGGGTTAAGTGTCTTACACACAGACGGGCCTCTATAGACACAGGAACATGCAACACACATGATGGAGCAGGTTATAATCAGAGTGAGGCCGGTGACACTGTCAGAGACAGCTGTGTGAAACAGGAAGTAAAGTCTTTGCTTTAGAAAATAAAACTCTTCTTTTCTTACCTCCAGAGGGATTTGACAATTCACTTGTTCAGCATGACACGTTGAGCGATGGGAGGTTGGGACTAATTTCAAATTAGAACCTACTGAAGCCGGAATAACCACAAAGACAGTTTTGGCTGTGATAGTGTCACAACTCTGGAACAGTCACTAAACCTCACCAGTGTGAATCCAGTCTAAGCCACGAGTACTAAATAAAGGGCGTATTTGTGACTTCCCATATAAAGTATCTTCACTCTTACCAACCGCGGCAGCATAGCAGACATTGTTTTCACCTTGTGAGTCTTCGTGTGTGTCATCGTGGCAAAATGTGGCGCTAATGTACGTGTTTGTCTGCGGACAGATTTTGGCATCGGGTTGGTGTCACAACTGTGCGAGATACATTGACGACACTTCGCAGGTGTGTAGCTGACACCACAAACTAGGCTTAACTTAACAAACGGTGTAATCTCATTCGGGTCCAAGAAGGTCTCCAGTTACCACGTTGTAAACCGACGTCCATCATAAATTTGGCAAACGTTCGGACTGAAGCACAGCCGAGGGTGATGGGAATGGTTTTGTAGGTTATACATCCTGACAGTGGACTAATTTTCAGCCTCACGATGGCACCAGTAAGAGGTGATCGAGGTCAGTATTGATTCTGAGCAAAACATGAATGAATGGGAAGTTTACAGTCACAAAAGTCCGGATCTACTCAAAGTACAGCAAAGATATTTCAGTCTGGATGAAAGCGGTTGGCCATTCAACCCAGTGATAATTCCATCCTAACCTCTGGAGATTTGCTTAACCTGTACAGGTCTGTGCCTCCCCGGACAATCACTGACCCAGCACGACGTTCTCAGATCTGTCACGTGGGCTCTGGTGAACCTGCTCACATCTGTGGAAAGCCCACGGTGCCAGTGGTGGACCTGCCACTTCTGGCATTATATGGCAAATGCCCATCAGGGTCCACAGTGCTTGGCAGTGAGCACAGGGCCCACTAGTTTCTGATTGTTTGGCAGAGACATTCACATGCTGGAGGTCATTTGTTAGGACTTGCAGTGGTCGTCTTGTTCCTTTTTGCACAAAGGAGCAGATACAGGTCCTGCTGATGGGTTAGCTCTCCTGTTCAGCTCTTCTAGAGGACCTGCCTGTCTCCTGGAATCAACTCCATGCTCTTCAGACTGTGCTGGGAAACCTTCTGCCATTCTGGAGAAGTTGGACTACCTGCGCAGCCTCTGTAGTGTAGAGCTGATTATGTATTCTCCAACATGAGTGTAATAACACAGCTCATTGTTTTTACGTGCTGACAACAGCTGAACCTCAGTTACTTCACTTGTGCTATGAAACAAATGGAAATCCACTCGTTTGATGCACATCTGTTCTGCAGATGCATGAAAACCCACCGCATCCTATTTGAACTGATAATGTGCATGCACGGTGTCAGGCATATATTATGTTGTATTTACTTTTGGAAGCACACTCTCTCCACATCACAGGAGTTTTCTCGTGTGAAGTGGACATAAGAGGGAAAGGTGTGGACTATTTGGCTTGAATGATAGTAAACTGTGTGTGATTATGCTGTGTTTGTGTGAAACGACATGTGAATCAGATGGTGAGAAATCCTGCTGTTTGTCTGTTTTGTGTTGGTTGCAAGCTGCAAGGCCTGAAAAACTAAACAATCCGAATAAATAATAGTGCAGGGAGCCATTCGAAGACGATTCTCCAGGAACACTTTGTCCGTTTAAGCTCATGACCCCTCTCCTTTGCGGTCACAGCTTATCTCACACGCAGAGCCAGATGCCCTTTTGCATAAACTCTCTGACACGCCGAGGCTGAATGGAGGCTCATGCTTCCTGGCTCCTTATGTAGCCGATTACTGAGCCCTCCACGCCAACAAAAAGAAAAAGCCGCTCTCCGTTCAAACACCACTCTGCATGCTGCAGCAGAGGCGGCTGCTGCCAGAATAAGAGGAAGTTTGTTTTGCCTTCTTCATCTGCATCTGTGACCAAATGACAGCCCAGTTCAGTTTTTATTGTCATAGATTAAAAAGATTTTAAATTAGTAAGAAATAATAATCAAAGTGTTTTTATTGAGTTTTCAGAAAGCATATCATTCATACAGAAAAGCTCGAACTCAAGTCCTACCGCACAGTGTAAGACAAAACTATACCCAGACAGAGGAAGAAAAGAAAAGGGGGGGAAAAAAAAAAGGGGGGGGGGGGGAGTTGCCAGTTATGGAGTGGAAGGAAACTCATCTTCAAAATAGGAAATGAAAGGCTGCCAGACCTTAAAGAATTTCTTGGTGTTGCCCTGTATAGTAAATCTGAGATGTTCTAATTTGAGGTGTGCCATCACCTCCTCCACCCAGCGTTTATGGGATGGCGGTGTTGCCTTTATCCAGTTAAGTAGAATCAATCTCCTAGCCAGCAATGAGGCGAATGCTATTGCCTTCCTCTGAGAGGCTGTTAGTTGAGTTTCCCTCGGTGCCACACCAAAGATGGCTGTCAGAGGCATTGGTTCCATATCCTTATTAGAAATGAATGAGAATGTTCTAAAGATGTTAGGCCAAAAGTCTTTCAGCCTGGAACAAGACCAGAACATGTGGCATAAGTTGGCTGGTACCTGTTTACATCTGGGGCAGGTCGGATCGGCCCCCTGGTACATTCTTGCCAGTTTCTCCCTTGACAAATGCAGTCTGTGCAACACCTTGAACTGTATCAATCCGTGTCTCACACATATAGAAGCAGAGTGTACTAGATCTACAGCCCCCCCCCAGTCAACCTCTGAAATGTCCAGCCCCAATTCTTCCTCCCATTTCCGTCTTACATTGTCCAGGGAGGGGGAAGCCACATTCTGAATATGTGTATATAGCGTGGAGATTGTCCCCTTAGCAGTCGGATCTGTGTCCATCAACTCGTCTGTCCATCCGCTTTGTGGAAGCTCGAGGGAGGGGCTGAATGACTTTTTCACAAAGTCCCGAACCTGGAAATATCTAAAGTAATTAGTCTTGGAGGAGATTCCATAGTCCTTTTCCAGTTGAGCAGCAGACATAAAAGTACCATTTTTAAAAAGATGTTTGACACATTCCACCCCAGCCCTATGCCATTCCCTAAAGGCTGTTCCCCCGAGGGCTGGGGGAAACAAGTGATTTCCATAGATGGGAGCAGACAGGAGGGCGGTTCTGTTTTTAAAATGTGATCTGAATTGAGTCCAAATTTTCAGAGAATGAGATACCACCGGGTTGTTTGTGTAAAGATGTTTGCTCAAGGGTAGAGGAGCGCAGACCAGGGAGCGCAGGGACACTGGACTAGAGACATACCTTTCCATATGAACCCATATTGGGGTTTCATCCTCATCCAACTCTTTGACCCAAAATAACAACTTATGTATATTAGCAGCAAAATAGTAGTGCATATAGTTCGGCAGAGCCAGACCTCCCTCTTCTTTCTGTCTCTCAAGAAACTCCCGTCTTATCCTGGGGACAGTTTTTTTCCAAATAAAGGCAGACGTACATTTGTTCAATTCCTTAAAAAATGATTTAGGAATGAAAATCGGTATCGTCTGAAATAAATAGAGGAGCCGCGGCAGTATAATCATTTTAACAGAATTTACCTTCCCTGCTAATGATAAGGGGAGCGACGCCCACCTTTCATATCTAATTTCGCTTTGTCCAGTGCAACTTTAAAGTTATAGTCCAGTAAATCTTTATACTTACTAGTTACATTAACACCTAAATATGCAAATCTATCCTTATGTATTGCAAAGGGATAGGCCCGGAAAGAAAGTTTCCTCGCCTGTTTATTAATGGGGAAAAGAACACTTTTGTCTAAATTAATTTTATAGCCCGACACCCTCCCAAAATCTTTGATAATACCAAGGGCCACCGGGATACTAGTGGCAGGGTTTGACTGAAAAAGGAGGAGATCGTCAGCATACAAGGACAGCCTATGGTTTTGTGTCCCCCTTTGTATCCCTACCAATCCAGCAGCCTGTCTCAGCATCATCGCAAGGGGTTCAATTGCCACATCAAAGAGCAGGGGTGACAAAGGGCACCCCTGTCTTGTTCCCCGGAATAGAGAGAAGGGTTCAGATACGATATTATTCGTTCTCACCATAGCCTGGGGGCTCGAATAAATTATTTTAATCCATGAGCAAAATGTTGGACCAAAGCCGAATCTTTCGAGGGCCGTAAATAGATAGTAATACTCTATTCAATCAAAGGCTTTGTGGGCATCTAAGGATATCACAATCTCTGGCATAATGTTATCTTCAGCAGTATATACTACATTGAACAGACGGCGGAGATTGCTGGAGAGTTGTCTACCTGCAACAAACCCTGTCTGATCAGGATGTATTATCTTACTTATGACAAGCTCAATTCTAGCTGCCAGTACCTTGGTCAGTATTTTATAATCACATCCAAGTAAACTTACTGGGCGATATGACTCACATTTAAGTGGGTCCTTATTCTTCTTAAGGAGCACAGAGATCAAGGCCTGTGACATTGTTTGGGGCAGAGCTTTTTTATCAAGAACTTCCTTAAATACTCTGCAAAGTAAGGGAATCAGTGCGGGAGCAAATGTCCTATAAAACTCACTTGGGTACCCATCAGGGCCCGGCGCTTTTCCTGTCTTCATACCCCGAATTGCTTTGTCTATCTCCATGACAGATAAGGGTTCCTCTAACCTATCTCTATCTGCTGCCTCTAGTGGTGGTATTTCAAGGTTTTCAAAAAAATTCTTCACTCGGTCCCTGTCATTTATTTCTGAGGTATACAAGTCCTCATAAAAAGATTTAAATTGATTGTTAATCCCCTTCTGATCTGTAATTTTATTACCCACATTGTCTCCTATCTCTACTATCATACCAGCAGCTGCTGATTGTTTCAGCTGGTAGCTCAGGAGTTTGCCGGCGCGCTCACCATGCTCATAGAGATCTTGTCTCGACCTAAGGTATAAATCCTCCTCGCGCTGACTTGTCAGAATGTCATATTCAGTCTGGAGCAAAATCCTTTTTCTATGCAGCTCCTCAGATGGAGTCATAGAATTTGCCCGGTCAACTTCTTTTATTGCTGTCATTAATTCTGTGATACGTTTCATTCTTCTTTTCCTTTCACCAGCACTGTATGAAGTAATTTGTCCGCGTACGTACGCTTTTAATGATTCCCATAAAATGCCACTGCTTATATCAGGAGTATCATTAAGATCCAAGAAAAAAACTATTTGCGAATTGATGAATTCTTTAAAATCATCATCAGCCAACAATCTACTATTAAGACGCCACATCCTCTGAGGTGGTGTATAGTCAGGGAATTTAAGTTTCAGTGTGACTGGGCTATGGTCAGATAGTACTATACCAGGGTATTCTACATGCATTACCATTGGGGTCAATTTCTTGTCTAACAAAAGAAAGTCGATTCTAGTATAAGTTTGGTGTGGCGGGGAATAAAAGGAGTACTGTCTAACAGTTGGATTTGCATATCTCCATGGATCGAATATACCATATGCTTCACAAAAGGAGTTAACGCATTGAGCAGATTTACTTAGCACACCGGGTGTTGGGCTAGAGCGGTCCAGAGTTAAATCTAGGACACAATTCAAGTCTCCCCCCAAAATCAAATTATGTGTGTCCAAGTTAGGTAGTAACGAAAACAAATCCTTAAAAAATTGAACATTATCCCAGTTGGGTGCGTATATATTTGCCAACACTACTGGCATATTGAATAATTTCCCAGCTACAATAACATATCGACAGTGTTTGTCTTTTATGGCGGTTGTTTCTATGAATTGTACATTCCTGTGTATATGGATGGCCACTCCTCGACTCTTACTATCGAAATTTGAATGATAGATCTGGTTGAAACCCCCCCTACACAGTTTAAGGTGGTCCCTGTTTAACAAATGTGTCTCTTGCAAATATACTATCTCCGCTCCCTGGTCTCTTAAATATGAAAAGATTTTACTCCGTTTAGCCGGTTTGTTGATCGCCCTTACGTTCCAGCTAATCAAGTTCGTGCCCATTCCGCTCACAGCCATGTCCGGTGCCATGCCAGGAGTCCACAGCTCAACATGTCCACTACGCTCCCATGTCGTCCACCATCTGGATCACACCCTGAAGGTCTGGCAGCAAAAACAGAAAAAATAAAGGGACGGTGTCTGGGAAAAAATGGGGAAACAACACACACACATACACAAGTAACACACAACACATTGCATATATGAATACGAACCCAAACACAGTGCTCATTAACAAGCACCCTCGTGGCCAACCGGTCCACCATCTCCTACACACCAAGCCCACCGTGTGCGGCTCCGTGCAAAATATCCCATGGTTCTAAAAATATAATATCACCCTCCAAGCTACCCACCTCCTAAAAAGAGGGGGGAGGGGGGGAAGAAAAAAAAAACAGTCGGGGGAACTTGTAGCAAAAAGATCCTTGAAAATAAAATCCAGTAATACAAAAATAACATGTAAGTAGTATAAAGCAATTTCTTAAACAAAATATTCAAATATAAAACAAGATGAGGTGGTACTTCACCAATATTGCAAAATCCAATCACCAATATCTTTCCTGAGACATGTAAGTCCTTACACCAGTGTAGCCCTTATACGTAGCCAAGCTCAGACCAGCCCATATATTTCACCCGGGAGTCAGCGTCTTCTTGATGAACTCCATGGCGTCTTTTGGGGTCTCGAAGGTTTTCGTTTGTCCCCCTTCTGGTGTAATCACCAGCGTTGCCGGATAACGGAGCCCATATCTGACCCCCCCCCCCCCCCCCCCCCCCCCCCCCGTAGGTACGCAGGAGGCTCCTTGCTTCTTTGAAGGCTGCTCTCTTGTTGTTTACTTCCTGGGTGTAGTCTGGGAAGATATAAATTCGTCCACTCCGACCTTCCGGCGTTCTCTCCATTTCCCTCGCCTTCCTCAGTATCTCCTCCTTCTCTATATAGTAGTGGCATCTCACCACGAACGCTCTCGGTGGAGCCCCGGCTCCGTCTCGTCTCGCGCCGAGTGTTCGGTGTGCTCGGTCAAGCGTCGGTGTCACCGATAGCCCCAGTTTTTCTTTCAGCAGTCCAGCTATGAACTCCGACGGCGTCTTGCCCGTCTCAGCCCCTTCTCTTACCCCCACGATGCGTATGTTGTTGCGTCGTGATCTCGCCTCGAGATCTTCACTACGTCTCCTCAGCGTCAGCATCTCCTTCTCCAATTCTTTCAATTTCGTCTCCATGCTGGTTATACTGTCAGACTGGTCGTTCAGCGTGTCATCCACTTCTTTTTTCCGCGCTTCCATCTTGTTAGCCAGACTGACGGACGTCTCGCTTATCAGTCTCACCTCCTCACGTAGCAACTCAAACTGAGCTTTAGTGTTATCTTCCACACTCTTAGCCCACTTTTCCATCTCGGCTTTTGACTCTTTTCTTCCTTTTTCTATTTCCTCCTTGCATCTCATGATCTTGGTTTTTGTCTCCTCTCTGTATTTTGTAATCTCAGCATTTGTTTTTTTGATCTCGGACATCATGTCTTGAGCCCACTGAGGCATGTTGTCGGCGCGTGCTGGGTTAGCAGTGGCCTTGCTAGCTGCGGCGGCAGTGTTGCTATCCGCATGCAACTTTTCTATGCCGGCACGGGTCTGTCGGTTGGACATTTTCGGTCATAAATTGCCCCGTGAGCACCCTCATTCACTCCACAGCACGAATCGTATTAACCGAGCTTCCTCAAAATGGTAACAAACTGGCGATATCACTATTTTGACTATTTTTACACGGAGCCTCCGCACGCACGTCTTCACACGGCAAAGCACATCCGGAAGTCTTAAATTAGTAAGAAAGAGGACTATAAGTATAGTGCGGGAGGTTTTGCAGTCGTTCATTATCAGTCGTGTTTCTCTCATCACCCCTAACCAATTGCGACAGATGGCCCCGCCCCCTTGTTCTACTGGAGGTTTCTTCCTGTGAAAAGGGAGTTTTTCCTTTCCACTGTCCCCAAGTGCTGGTTCAAAGGGGGTCATTTGATTGTTGGGGTTTCTCTGTGATATTGTAGGGTCTGCCTTACAGTATAAAGCCCCTTGAGGCGGCTGTGGTTGTGATTTGGCGCTGTATAAATAAAACTGACCTGAATCCTGTGTGTAAAAAGGACCTTGAACCACTGTTATGCAATTTGAGCCCAGTGAACCGAGGTATTGTCAACTTCAAATATGGCCATGCCATCAGGGGGAAAAACATCAGTTGACAGAAAAACCTGCCATTCAGTGTTTTCAGGCGGTCAGCTGGCCTCAGCTTTTGGAAACATGATGTTGCTGAACCTAAGCTGACCAACCTGCTTCCACAAGCTTGTACAGTCGGCACCAGGCCACATAACCTTCTCCATTGCAAACATTGAAGATTTTTTTCAATAAGTGTCACTGATGGTTTTCTTAAGGCTACACAGCTGTTTAGTCCCAGCTGCTCGATGTATCGTGTGTGTGGAAATGGTTTTACTGTCAAACATGGCCGTGAGTTCTGCTGTTGAGTTTCTGTGATTTCTCTAATGACAGTCACTCAAAACTTCATTCTGACCACAATTATTCCCTGAACCTGTGGTTCATCACCATCCTTCTGGCGTTACTAATGACTTGGATAGTTCTTAGCCCAGTTTTAGTTGTAAATCATCACAGTTGTTTTCTTTGCTTGACTCAGGTCAATAATTTGCCCCACGTGAAGCTGTTTTTGTCCACGACCATGTCTTCCAACATGGTTGTTTGAGAAACTATTCACTGCATCAGTTAGAGTTACATAACACAGCTGAAACACATTAATGAATGCATTAATTATCCAATGAAAGGCCCTCATTTGTTTGTTTAGTTAAATCCAGGCGGTGGCTTTGAAAAACTGCAGCAATTTTTTCTCCAGTTTTCAAAAAAACTTGTAGATTTTTGTAAAGAAAAAGAAAAAGAAAAAAAAGACATTTTGTGGCACAAAAGATAAGATTGATCCCATATGATCGGGCAAAACAGGTTATCTACTAATGAGAAAGTTGGTTTTCTGTGTGCCAAAGTATCCTCGGGAAATCTGAGTTTATTGGTGAGTAAGTGTGCGCGAATATTAGACAGAAAGAGATGAAAAGTGCTCGTGTGAATGACACATGTTGTATAAAGGGCCAGAGTATAAAAGTGCTGTATAAGAACCAGCAGATTTCCCACATGTAACATCATTTCCTCAGGGATTAATAAAGTATTGTGATTCTGATATATATATAAAAAAAAACCTATAAAATGTATGAGTTTCAACACTCAGTGTGCGTTTGTGTGTCTGTGCACAGAACGGCCTCTGTGCTGTTTTTCTTTTCTTTAAATTCTTTATTCGATACACGTGGATCCACAGTTTCCCGTTGGACATCGTGCTGATAGACGGCGTGATTCGGACACAGATGCTACGTGTGCTGCCGTCTGACAGAGAGGAGGCGAGCTTGAAATGTTGCAGTTTCCACAGTGAGTTCTTGCATTTGCTTGTTTTTGTCCTTCTTTGTACTTATTTTACACAGAGTCATCTTTTTTGTAAACATACGGTGAGCAAGGTATTGTTGCACAAAACCAGAATGTCCACTGCTGGGTACAAATTAGTCAGCAGCAACTTTCCAACTGGCTTATCGAATGAGAAGTATGGGCAGAAATCTGTGCCATCAGAAACTGAATTTGAATAAGTTAAATTTGAATTTGAATTGCTCAGATTGAATCTGAATTGTAACTTGAATAAATGCTTTTGAAAACTGAATTTGAATTAGTCTAATTTGAAATTGAATTTATGGTTTGAAAATGAATTGATTTGCTTTGAAACTGCATTTTATCCTTTAAAAATTCAGCTCTCGAATACTTTCAGTTTCACTTCTCACCATTCAGTTTCAGGTCTACAATTCAATTTCAGTTCCAAAATTCAGTTTTTTGGAACTTACATCCGGTTCCGGTTCAAGCGCAGATTAATAGAACTAAGTTTTACTAGCGGACCGAAAGTGTTACTGACGGGAATCTACAGCATCTTGAGCTGAATTAAGACTTCAGAAGTCATTCGTCATGTCGAATGACCAGCGGATAAACTCTCAGGTTGGTAATAAATGTATTACATGTATAAGAACAAGCGTCATGTTAACAAAAGATAGCCGTAAGGTAACTTTTATGCTTATTGTAGCTGTTAGCTAAAAACGCTAATTTAGCGTAGTTTGCCCTGAATTCAGCTTTGACAACAAATATGATCGACTGTTTCTAGTAGAATTCCAAAGCTGTCATCTTGGGCCCTCTCAGAGTACCCCCTCTGTATGCTTGCAGAGACCCCTACAGTAGGGAAACATGCAAAACGGTGTCCAAACCTTTGTGTTTTATCTTTACACAGCATCCCAACTCTTTAGCTAACTTAATAACTTTAGCTAAAGTGAATAGTTAGTCTAATTCATTAGTGCAGCATTACTGGATCACCTCTGTTTGAAGTGATATACAAATATCACTGTGTTTAACTACCATAATAATTCTTAGGGTACTGAGTGCATGCTTAATTAGTTGGTTTTTTTTTAAACATACTGCTCCATTGCTATGTTTGACAGGCTGAAGTTGTCGGGTCACCTCCTAAATCGACCATCTTTTACAGGAGTTTTGTGCCAGAAATGGAGTGTCCACTGAAGACTGAAGATACTGAATCTCTACGCCTTGCCATTGATCCCTCTTGTGCCTTCATCTAGACAAGAGACATTAACTTAACCACTCTCATATGCTCTGTACCTACATCACCTTCCCTGACAGTCGTAGCTTGGCTCATCTGAGGGTGAAATTATAAGAATGTGTTATTTTGCAAAGTGTTCTCTAGGGTTCCTAAATAAAATATGGCATTGAGGTCATTTCTTTTGAATTAATCCCTTCTTCTGAAATATAAGAACCTCTCCTGGTTTTAATGGCACTTTGGATTTCTTTACTTTCTGTTCCACTTCCAACCCCAAATAGATGCTGACACAGTAACATGGAAGAGGGAAAGACGTTGGAAAGGACTACTACAAATAAACCTAATGCCTAACAATGAAAAGTGTAAAATAAGAACAATAATAATAATAATAAAGATAAAAGATGAAGTAACAAGTTTTTAGTTTTGTTTATTCCAAATGATCATCCAGATGTCTGTGACATGTGATGACAAACACCATAATGGAAGGCCTTAGTCATCACATGCTTAAACTCATATATTTTTGCATATGCTGAACAGGCAGTCAGACATGCTGTAACTGTGGAGTGGAAAACAGCATAAACACCATACGGCAGGGGTCTCAAACTCCAGTCCTCGAGGGCATGGAAAAGTTGCATGACACTGGCCCTTGAGGACTGGAGTTTGAGACCCCTGTCATATGGAATATGACAGGTGTGGTTGAACTGCATGAAGACTCTGAAGTTTCTCTTCTCTTCTGGCAGGACAGGAATGTGGCCTTGTCCTGTGAGCCACTGTAAGGATGTACTTAGAGTAGAACTGGACTGTCACCGGCCTCAGGCTCTTCACCCTTTTCAAAGACAAAGCAGTCATTTAGATAAAATATTAGATATTGTTTACCTGTAAATGCACAAAGTCAATTTAGAAATGTAATTATTGTTAAGAGTGAACAAGCACTGGTAGTGTAATCTACAGCTGTGGCCAAACGTTTAGAGAATGAGATGTGTTGTTTGCTTATTTACAAAGTTTGCTGTTTCAGTGATAGTTGTATATCATATTATATCACTTCAAACAGAGGTGATCCAGTAATGCTGCACTAATGAATCAGACTAACTATTCACTTTAGCTAAAGTTATTAAGTTAGCTAAAGAGTTGGGATGCTGTGTAAAGATAAAACACAAAGGTTTGGACACCGTTTTGCATGTTTCCCTACTGTAGGGGTCTCTGCAAGCATACAGAGGGGCACTCTGAGAGGGTCCAAGATGACAGCTTTGGAATTCTACTAGAAACAGTCGATCATATTTGTTGTCAAAGCTGAATTCAGGGCAAACTACGCTAAATTACCGTTTTTAGCTAACAGCTGCAATAAGCATAAAAGTTACCTTACGGCTATCTTTTGTTAACATGACGCTTGTTCTTATACATGTAATACATTTATTACCAACCTGAGAGTTTATCCGCTGGTCATTCGACATGACGAATGACTTCTGAAGTCTTAATTCAGCTCAAGACGCTGTAGATTCCCGTCAGTAACACTTTCGGTCCGCTAGTAAAACGTAGTTCTATTAATCTGCGCTTGAACCGGAACCGGATGTAAGTTCCAAAAAACTGAATTTTGGAACTGAAATTGAATTGTAGACCTGAAACTGAATGGTGAGAAGTGAAACTGAAAGTATTCGAGAGCTGAATTTTTAAAGGATAAAATGCAGTTTCAAAGCAAATCAATTCATTTTCAAACCATAAATTCAATTTCAAATTAGACTAATTCAAATTCAGTTTTCAAAAGCATTTATTCAAGTTACAATTCAGATTCAATCTGAGCAATTCAAATTCAAATTGAACTTATTCAAATTCAGTTTCTGATGGCACAGATTTCTACCCATAGAGAAGCTTTGCAGGAGTCGTTGGCAAACCGGAGCTCTGGCCTTCGTGCTGAACTTCGGCACAGTCGCCTCCTGCTTGAGGACATTTCTGTTTTGGGTTTTACAAAGAAGACTCTGTCTGGCTGAAAATAACACTTGACTTGTTTATACTTCAGATACTGTTTTAGAACCTGAGTGAACAAAACAGACCTTGATTTAGAAAAAAGAAAGAAAGGAAATTCTTATCTTTTGTTGTGGCAACACTGACAGTTTTCTATGTGGATATGGGAGCCGGTTTTCCAGAGGAAGAAATACAATAAAGAAGGAGGCTTGAGGAATAGTGTTTCTGATGCAGTGGGAGTCGAGGTTCAGCCATGACTGTATGTCATCTAGTCTGAATGACAGGTGGAAACTCAATTTTTCCCTGACATTGTGATAAAAAGAGAAATGTCACTCCATCCACGGCAGGCGCTACTGCTTCACAATATCTCAGTGGAGAGCTCTGACTGTGAGCGAGAGGTGAGAAAATAAGGAGGAATTTCAAAAGCTCGGAAAAAAGCCTTACGACCTCAGAAGTGTGTTACGTTCATCCGATGTAGCACAAAGCTCCGTTCACTTGGCCTCTCGGGTCAGATTTAATCCTATTTGTTCACAACGTTGTGTCCCTTTGTCCTTGTTTGACATTTGCAGTTGGCGGTTATTTTTGGTGCCACTCAAATGAATTCATAGTACAGAGCAGGAGCTGCATGTGTAGACTCATCTAACAGCACTCTAGGTAGGTTAGTGGGATAAAAAGCCATTCACTCAACCTATTCTGCTCCCACTGAAAAAGAAAATAAACTGGCGCTACGCACAGCACCTGAGAGCGAGCGGGACAAGCGTGAGGAGAGGAGGCATGTGCGTGCCTCCAGCTGGCGTCAGACAGCGTGACCACCACAAAGAGATCTGTTTGGAGTAGATTCCACAAACTTAGTCCTTCAGACCTGTGACATTTAATCTCACTAAGACCTCATTTACTCTGTTCACCGGGTAACAACATTCCTAAGATTAACAACGAGCCCGCGCCACAAGCCTTTAGTGGAGCAGAGCAGTTTGTACCCATCCAAGCACACACACTGCACCTCTGTGTGATAAATAAGAAGCCGTTGTTCTGCTCTATACAAATATCAGCCTCGGTTTCAGGTGGATAAAAACTGTGGCAGAAGTCGGCTTTCCCGTAGGAGGAAAAGGAAAAACAAAAAAACTTCCAGGTATTGTGTGAGGACAAGCCTCGTCAATAGTGCTGGTTTCATTATAAGGATATTTGCTATGCAAACCTGAGGGAACAATGTTAGCTTTCTTACTGCAGGTATGTTCTGGCTGCCAAAACCTGGGCAGCGTGTAATGTTTACACTCCTCGGTGCCAGACTTTGTTTAGCCCACAGTGTCACTGGTGTATGACAATGGGACCAATGTTCCCATCAGGCACTACGATCCTGTTGTGTGATGTCTTTAATAAGCGCTGGGCCAGCTCAGGTAATCAAATATAAATGTGAGTGTTTGCTTGAGCAGTGGCTTTCATGAGTGAGGTGGAGGGGTTCCTGATCATCTCTATCAGAATGGTATAGGTGTAATAACAAGCGCCTGATTGGCTCATCATGTACAGTGTATTATTGGTGGCCACTTCTTTAGGTACACGTTCTCCAGACCACCCTTTGTCTTCAGGATTGCCTTCAACAAGTTGCTGGAAATGTTCCTCAGAGATTTTGGTCGGTCCTGCTGAGGTCTGTCAGCTGTACATCCACAGTGGGAATTTCCACCACATCCTGCTCTACTGGATTGATGTCTGGTGACTGTGGAAGTCTTTTGAGTACAGTCACGTTCAAGAAAACAGTTTGAGATTATTTGAACTTGATGAACTGACATGGCATCTTATCCTGATAGAAGCACAACCAGATGATGGTATACTGAGGTCAGAAAGAGATGGACCTGGTCACCAACTATACTCTGGTAGGATGTGGTGTTTAAATTATGCTCAGAGATCCAAAGTGTGCCAAAAAACGATCTCCCACACCATTACATGAACACAGCCCGCCTGAACTAATGATTGAAGGCAGGACGAATCCAAGATTTAATGTTGCTCACACCAAATTCCCACACTGCCATTCAAATGTCGCAGCAGATGTGAAGACTCATCAGACCAGGAAACATTTTACAAATCTTCTGTTGTCCAGTTTGAGTGAGCCTGTGTGGACTGAAGTTTCCTGTTCTCAGCTGACAAGAATGACCCGGTGTGGTCTTCTGCTGCTGTAGTCCATCTGCTTCATATTGTGCATTCAGAGATGCTCTTCTGCATGTTGTAGCAAGTGCTTATGTGATTTACTGTTGCCTTGTTATCAGCTCCAAGCAGTCGGGCCAAACAACAAGGCATTTTTAAGCATATTCTCTGTAAACCCTAGAGATGATCGTGCAGGAAAATCCCAAATCAGCAGTTTCTTAAATATTCAGACTCGCCCGTCTGGCACCAACAATCACCTTTCCCCCCATTCTGTTGCTCACGTTGAACTTCAGCAGGTCATCAGGAGTTGCTAGCCCCGATTAGATATTTGGGTTATTGAGCAGCTAAACAGGTGTAATTACCGAAGGGGCTGGTGAGTGTAGAGTATGTTTGTATAAGGGATTACCTGCAGTATAGGAAAGCTATTTTGGTAATTTAAAGTACAAAATATTACTTCAATAAAAAGATAAAGTGATCTTTTCCTATCTGTCTGTCTAAAGGGCATGTTGGTAAAATATAGTGAATAGTGGGTAAGATACTGACTGGGTTTTTTGGGTGGCTCTCTCATTTTATAAAAAAACCCTAAATTTAATCTAAATATCAGCTCTACTCATTTATGTTACAGAAAATAATGCGTTTATTTGCTTTTCTTTTGTTTTTGTTTTTTTTCCCGATGGGCTAATTAACAGTTTATTAATAAAATAAAAGGCAGAGAATTTGAAAATAATTTGCTGCAGCTGTAAAACTGGTCTGGGCTAGTGTGTTCCTATTATTTTGTCCACAGACTCTTCGCTCTGCTTCATCTGATTTTATTCCACATTAATTATATATTTTTTAATTATTTCCCTGTGTTGTGTCTGCTTTTGTAATAAAACGTGTTGCTATGCGAGGACGGCGAGCGCAGTGAGCAGCGCAGTGTCACAAAGCGCTCCGTCCCGGGTTTTCCCGCAGACCCTGCGTGGCCCAGCTGAGGTGACTGGCAGGACTTGTTTACTGGTGGGGAGGCTCGCAGAGAGAGAGACGGAAAGAGGGGGAACCTGAGGGAGAGCGATCGCTAAACGGGAATCCAAGTTTTTACACTTGACCCGTCTTTTTAAGTCTTTTTTACGTATCGTTACCTCATCGTTTTTTTCTCCTGTCCTTTTCTTCTGGGCTGGCGGACTCGGACTGTTCACTTTAAGCGTGTTTTTGATTTTATTCTGATTTTGAACTGTCGTCGCCGACACCGAAACCTCGTTTGTTTTGGATTAGCTAGCTAACGTTAGCCGTTTAGTCCCCTCCAGCTAACGTTAATCTGAGGGAAGGAACGGGCGGCGTGGTGTGGCGACTTCCCTCACCTCACGGCGGCAGCGTGCACGGTGAATGCGGGCATTGTTGTTGTTATTTTCTGGCTTCTTTTACTCCTCGCGGGGAATGTGAGAGCAAAGTGGCGTTTTTTCAAACCTTTCCAGGTTAGTTTTCCCCTCTCCGCCGTTTTGTCGTTTTTACGGGCTTGCGGTGGTCAGCGGGGGTGAAGGAGTTCAGAGGGAGGTCGAAGCGAGGAAAGCTGCACGTTTTTCCTGCCGGAGTTTCCTGGGATGTGCTCCCTGCTCAAAGAAAAGGGAGACGAGCTTGTGTGAAGACACCAGGACGCAGGAGGTGATATAAAGACTTCTGAAAGAAAACGAGAGCTCAAAGGCTGCCTGTGTTTTTGGGGGGTGCTATTCACAACTCCAGCGCGTGTCTGCGTGAGGAAAACAGCGTTTTGTTTTTGAAATACCTCCCGGGGTCCTCCCTCACTGGAGCGGCACATTACAGGGAAATGAGCCCGGGGCCAGCGGACCTTCTTAGGGGATCTCCAAACTAGCTCTGTCTGTGTGTGGGATATTATTATTATTAATAATAATAATAATAACATTTCCCCCCTTGATTTAGCGGGGCACCAAAATCAAACAGATGAACGTGGACTGTCGACTTCACTTCTGGAAAATGAAATTTTTTACTCGCACATGTGTCGCCAGAACCCAGGATCACGTTATTTAGTGTCTCACGTACATAACACATTTGGCACAGAAGACAGTTATCAATTTATAACCCCCTTACAGGGGGAGGAAACCTCAAATCGGCTGGCTTTATTGGACCTTTTTAAGTTTTTAGCAATTTCTTAGTTCACTTTAAACATTTCTCCCTGAAGATTGGAATTTTTTTTGAACGACTTCAAGAAGCGAGCATAACTTATCCTCCAGCCAAAATGAGGCGGCTGACGCTTAAACTGCGAGCACAGATGGTGTTGTTTATCATGTGCACCTGCATTATATGCCAGTGTGGACTAATAAAAGGAGAAAGTGAGTATTATTTCATTTTTTTAATGACTTCTTATAACTCATAACTTCACGTGAGTGTGAAGTGTGTGTTCGCGGGAAATGACCCTGTCCTAAGCGCAGATGTTTGCATTATAACATGAACAATAGTGTGTTTTTCTTGAACCTTGCAGTCACTGCTGGGGGGGCATTTTCTTCTTTTTATCAATCAGCGTGATAATGTGAGTCACGGGACTGTTGCTTTCATTTTGGCGCATGCTCAGATTCTCCTCCAGGTCTAATTAAGGGGCTCGTAATTTCAGTTTTGTGCGTGTGGCTGATAACTTGGCGCACAAATATTAATTATCGGCTAATAAACCCCGCCCCTCTCGCGCCGGCTCTTAAAGGTACATATTTTAGCGGCCCGCGCTAAATGCGCCACCCGAGGGTCAGATTAGTGGCTGTAACTGGACGAGGGTGGTCCGCGGCAGCGAGCCTAAACTGGGGGCGGCAGGATTGGCCCTGCGAGGCTTGCTAGGCCTCTCACGCGCACACGCAGCCTGGATGTAAACAAATTAGCCGCTGAGAAGTGTCCGCATAGGTGGCGGGACAGCCTCCATCTGCCTTCCGCTCCAGATCTTCCTCCCCAGAGTCTGCGCCTCGGTTTTATTTCTTTTTATCAATGAATTAGCGCGGATGGTGATTACAGCTATACAGATGTGCATTGCCACAGATTAAACACGATCCAGCTGTGCGCTGTTTTGTTTTCAGCTGGTGCTTTAACACAGGGACACAGTGCACCATACTTGAGCCCACATTTTATGGGCCGAATGAAGTTAATGAGCACTGTTGCCCACTCTGGTATTTCTTATTTGTGTTATTTCTTATTTTTAAGGGTGATCTCAGTGAAATGAGAATTGCAGGGCCAGCTGTGAGGCCGCATTAGATGATGCATTTCTCTGTATAATAGGTCACTTGTGTCTTATATCTCAAATTAAATGAATGAATGAGACAAACAAAGTCTGGAGCGCCCGTGAAATCAATTATTGAACATTTTGGGTGTTTGTCAGCGGTTTAACCTTTGGCCCACATTAATCCTTGTGAGATTTGTGTTCAGTGATTTTTGGACGACGTGTTGCCCAAGCCTCAGTGTTTTGTTTTTTTGGGTGTGTGAACTTGGTCCAAGTGAGCAGGTCGACCACGTAAATGTGTGGGCACCCATTCATAAAGTGGAACCTGTTGTTTTTCTTTTTGTCAGCAATGGTGGGACTCTCCAAGCTTCAGGTTGTGTTGCTTAAAATGGCTCCCGCCGGCCAGGTTCAAAGGAAACGATGTGGCTACTTTACACAGGTCATGTATGCAGACAGAACAGAGGCCCCTGAAAGGGGGTCTTATGAGACGGGCTGCTGGTACCCCTCCTTCCTGGTCTTTTTTATTTTTTTCCCTCTCTCGCGTCTCTCTCTCAGGGAATGGGGTACATGTCATTGGCTGTGAGGACTCTGGGAAGTGACCATATTTGGCACTTTTGAGATGTTTACGCCAAAAAAAAGGGGGTGGGGTCGGGGCAACAACCAAAATACTTTGAATATTTCATTCTGGATCCACATGCTGCCTGATACCTCCATCTCAGACACAAGAACGAGAAGAAGCCGTCCTGATAAATAACCCACGCCGTAGCCGACTGCACCTCAGAAAACATGTAACAAATCAGCTTTCACAGGCTGTTGTTTGATTGTGATTGGCCCATTTGTCACAGTTAATCAGGAAAGGTTGTTCAGATGTTGCCGCTGAGCTGTCTCCTGGTCTGACTTGTGAAAAACAAGTTGTGCAACTGCCCACTTCTGGCCCCCGTCAGGCACGGCTGTGCTGCTTGTGAGCATGCATGAATATACATACGTGCACGGCTGTGTTTCTTTAACCAGCGTGGTCGCACAGATTGGCTCTTCCCCTCTTGCGGTCTCAATCAAATCTCCAGAGCGGTGTCATTTATTCAGGAGGAGCAGTTGAAGAGTTGCTCTGACAGCTCAGCTAATGGAGAACCGCGTGCTGTTGTAAAAATCGAGGCTCGGCCTCCATTTGTCTGCGAGTTTGTCTGTAGCCCCTTTTGGACACTCAGGCACTCTTCAGTGAAGTGCACGTTGGCATTTTCCGACAATGCTGTGCACGTTGTGGAATGTCTTTGAAGTGGCCCACCATGTAGGTGTGTGTGTGTTTCACTTCGAGTATGTGCCCCAGCCACCCTTTGCTGTCTGCAGGATCTCATTTTTCAGCTACTGGCCAGCCTACTTCCTGGCAATGTATGTTTTCTATTTATATTTATTTGTGTGTGCGTTGATGAGAACACTGTATTAGGCTTCATCCGCATGTTTATGGGTGTTTCTTTTCATTTTTAAATGGGCAGTTTGTTTTGACAAAAGCCTGCGTTGGCGTGTTTTCACGCTCGGAGGTCGTTTCCTCTGGTCCGCATCAGTTAATAAGTGAAACTTGTGGCTTTTTTCCTGACGCAGAAAAATCCAAGTGAACCCAAATGCATCACTACGTCACCACACGAGAACGTTCAGTTTGCGTGTCTGAGGCGGGAGCAACATGGATAATTTACATTCATTTCACGGCTGGTTGCAAACCTGTACAGACCTTTGCGATTTAAAAGTACCTTCATCCTTATGAAATGTTATTCCTCCTCAAACCTGCAGCGTAAACCTGCTTGTCGGTTCGGATTGAGGTCGGTTCACGTTGGTAAACAGACGCTGCTGAGACCACGTCCTCCACAGGGTCTCAGTATGGTTGTTTGGTCGGCACCCGGGTGCGATTACTGCTTTCACATCTTTATGAGTGAAAAGAAAGAAGAGTTTGATTTTAAGGGACTAAACACCGCAGGTGTGTGGACGTCCTCGGACTTCTGGATAAGACAGAAGAGGAAGTCTTCACGTCTGAGGTGGTCAGACAGAAGTGTAAACACAGAAAGCTGTATGTACAGGCTAATTTAGCATTAGCATTCACCTGCACTTTACCATAGTTTGCTGGAACAGCCTGTGCTGCCTGTTTCATTGGCAACACACTGAATCTTTAAGGCTTTCATATCGCGGCCCGACGTTGATTGCAAGTTGCTGCCGTTCATTTCGCACGGTTCCTCGTTCACAGAGGCAGTGGACAATCGGGGTCATGAACTGAGCCTCCACCGGCTGTGTACTGGGTCCTGAGTGTTGGCCAGGAAGGCGATATGTACTGCTACAGGAAATTAACTGTTGGGGTGCCTTTGCTAAGTGCTTCCTCCTTTGCTCTTATCTTTCCAAGTATCCCTTTCAACTTCTAACTTGCCACTGTGTGCATGTTCCCGGCAGTTTTTATCAACAGCGGAACAAGTGGGGGATGGAAAACACGAGACGACTCTTCTGACTCCCACAAATTCACAGCTTGATGAGCCACTGAGTAAATGCATTTCTGCAGCACATCATTACTGTGCTAACATGTTAGATTTACTTTTAAAATGCAATAAACATAAAGCCTGATTGGCACTGCATACCTGCAGGTGTCTGAGGCTACTAACCATAGCCTCAGACACCTGCAGGTAGTAGGTGGTCAGAGGTGGAGGGTCCACTCTGAGTTGGGAACGAGTTGCTACCTCGATTAGAGAAGTTTAGGAGAATTTTAGGGTGTTGCTCACGAGTGAGGGGAGAGCTGAGCGTAAAAGCAAGGCTGTCGCTTTACCTGTCGAGCTACGTTCCCACTGTCACCTGTGGTCACGAGGGTGGGTGGGTAGTAACTGAAAGGAGGAGCTTGCTGATATGAACAGTGGGAAGGAGTTTCCTCTGACAGGTGTCTCTCCCAGAGAGAGGCCTGTAAAATCTGTGTGAATATTTCATGCGTAAAAAGACTCTCCCGTCTGTAATGCAGGTGTTGCACATCTGAATAAACAGATCTGACCAATCAGATCACTGGATTTGGCAACAAGTGCACTCGTACCTCGAAATGTGCACCTGTGCTTATTATACAATGATGTGGAAATGGTCTCCAACCACCATGATACTGATTTGAAACTTTAATACAGGTGAAAGCGCAATAAATGCAATCCATTATTATTAAATGTAATTACTTGGAATTCTTTTTTTAAATCACGGTGAATGAAAATCGTGCATTTTTACTGGTTTTGATGCTTACTACTGGTATTGTGACTTTCCAATACTGTGCCAATACCAGCACTACTGGTATCCGATACTGATACCAGTGTTGATATCGATACAGTCGATGAGTTTCAGTCTTCAGCCAAAGGCCTCCCAAAGCAGAGCAGCAGATTTTATTGGATGTTAAACACTGAAAATAACATAACGGCTGCTGTGGTGTGTTTAACAACACTGTATTAGTGTCCACACACAGGTTGCTTTTAGAGATGCTGTTTCCAAACAGAACAAAGCATGAAAGTATTTGGTAAGTGAGTCTTAGGCGGACTTTCTGAATGATTTTGCGCTCACTGTGACTTCAGGGACGATGGCTCACCACACTGATTTCCTGGGAATTTGCTCAGAAGTGCCAGATGTCAGAAAAATCATCCCCAATCTTAATTTTAGCCAGTCGTAACATGCTAGGAGGCAAATGTTGCCGCGCTGCTGTCACCTTGCAAAATAAGCAAACAGTCAAAACGCGTTGATCCCGACATAAACCTTTCATTATGAAGAGGAAACCACGCTGTAACATCTAACGGCCGTCGCCGTGATCAGGTGACGTGTTTCCAGCCCATCGCAGGCTGCCAGCGCCGTGATAGGTTGTTGTTTTTAAACACAAAGCCTAGCCGATGCCCTCCTCCCTGACTCCCATTCCTAGATAGAGGAGTGTGACCGTTTATGTAAACCCCTGCTCACTGCACAGAAATGTGGTCTAGCTGAGAGGGGAGGGATGGGGTCACACCCACACACACATGAACACGCAGCGCGCCGTTACGCCATGCTGCAACAATCTGATTTGATAGTCCTTGTTGCTGTTTGGATCTGCCCTATTTTAACCGTTGGGGACTTCACACTGTAAACTCCAAGCTGAGCCAGTCCCGTAACGCAGGGATCAACAAAGGGATGTTTTGCAGATGAGACAATAAACCGAATAAGGCCGTGCAACTGATTTCTCATTCTTTGGCTTTCAAAAAAAGCGTAGCAGCTTAATTGATCCCAGTTACAGATTTGTACATCTGCAATACTGTTTGGGCCAGTTTATAAAGCAATGGTAACGTCTGCATCAGAGACGACGTGAAGCCCAGCAGGAGACGAAACGTTTATCAAACGTCTTTGCAGTTTGTGACACGCGAGTCTGGATTTACTGTCACGTCCCCGCTTTAGGCCATTGGAGCGATATGGACAGAACATGGAGGCCTGTCATGTGACTGAAAAGTGTCTGTTTGGCGCCCAGTGAGGCTGCTGGCAGTTAATGTAACTGCAAGCACACAGTCGTGCTGTCAGATCAGTTACTGAGCTCAGGGACCAAATGATAAACGAAGGTGACGAGTGCTGCAGAGAGAAATCAGTGGTGGACATATCTGACTGTAAATGCCAACAACATTAGCAGCTAATGCTTTTACAGATTTCAGGCAACGAATCACATCTGTGGTCTGAGGCGATCGTGGCTCAAGAGTTGGGAGTTCGTCTTGTAATCGGACGGTTGCCGGTTCGAGCCCCGGCTTGGACAGTCTCGGTCGTTGTGTCCTTGGGCGAGACACTTCACCCGTTGCCTGCTGGTGTCCGGCAGCCTCGCCTCTGTCAGTGCGCCCCAGGGTGGCTGTGGCTACAATGTAGCTGCCATCACCAGTGTGTGAATGGGTGGATGACTGGATGTGTAAAGCGCTTTGGGGTCCTTAGGGACTAGTAAAGCGCTATATAAATACAGGCCATTTACCATTTGAATGACAGCTGCATAGACTGTACATAAAAGATGAACAAAGCTTCTGAGTTTGAAAAGAGAAGGCGGGAAAAGACTCTTCTGTTCAGCTGACCTCATTAATTGTTGTCCTGCAGTGTGTGTATGGGCCACGTTTCTAGTTGAAGCCTTTATTAATTCCAGTGTCTGGGTTAAAGTGACGCAGACGAACTGTTGCCATATGAGTTTGACATTTCTGGGTGATGTGGATACGGCAGCCTTTTAAATATCACGTGAAACAATGGAAGATGTTAAAAAGTGATGCAGCTTTTCACGTTTCCTCCACGACAGCTTCTGCTCCCTCTACTCCTCCTTTAAACTCGAGCCTCCTTCCTTCCCTTCGTTTCACGTTCAGGGGTAAGCGGGTTCGCCGCCCTGGGCTCGTTCGTTTTCCTTCACACTGCAGATGCACACAGCCTGCAGACCTTTCTTCCACGCATGCACACACCTGCTCTGCGCTGTGGGAAAGCCTCCTCTTTCAGGCCTCTTAAAGGTGTGAACAGCATCCATTTGATGCCTCTCTCTTTATTTGCTTTCTCTTATTAACCCCGCCTGCTCCAGCTGGGTCTAAGCGATGCTTAACGTGTTCACCTGCAGGTTGTGCGCCGCATCACGTGGCCCTCTAAGATGATGTTGTTTGCTGCGTTGTGGCTACGTGTGTCTGCACATGTTTGTGTCCTTTTTACGAGAGCTCACGCGTACACGTTTAGTGTTCGGCGACTCGTGTGCCGGGTTGGGGTCTCTGTTTTTGTCCTGATCGAGTAGCATGAGATGCGTTGCTATGGTGACAGCACTAGCTGTGCTGGCAGTAAGTGACAGACCCTGCAGACCCAGCCTCTTCCTGTCTAAAGACACGTCCCACTGCACTGGGCCCGGTTATACATTTTAATGTGTGATTGTGGAGACTGAGGATTTAAGGTGCCAGCTGTGGCTTTCCCCCCTCTTCTAACCTAAGGCAGATGTCTGCCATAAGCAACCTAATCGTTCGTGATTGTTTTATATTTAAAAGCACTTGAAGTGTGAGCATCTTGTCTCCTTCCACAATCAGCCCTGTACTGATCGGGCCCTAACTCGCCCACGGTCTGTCAATAACAGCACCTTAAAGCTAAATTCTGTCTCAGGCTTGCTGCAGTAAAAGAAGTGATGCAATTGATTAATAATCCTGTGATAAATGCAGACTGTGATTCACTCTTCAGTTTTGCATGATCACAAACACCCACAGGAGTCCTGCTTTAAAGACTGCGGTTCCTCAGCTGCAGCGGATCTTCTGTGATAACGTCCTGCAGCGGCCACGGACGCACACTGTTGTCACGGACCGGCCGTTAAGGTGTTGTGGATAAATGCAACAAGACAAAATGATACGGCCGAGACAAAAACGTTGGCATTTTGTAAATATAATAATAAATGAGAATTCACTGTGTAAGTTTATTAGCAGCGTCCTTAATGCTCTCTGGTCGCTATGGTAACGGGTAAATATTTCTTTCAAAATAAGACGCACAACTACAACACGGGAAAGACCCAGAGAAACAGAGTTAACGATAAAAACCCTGAAAACCGTAAATTTAACACCGAAGGCTCAATTCTCGCGGCCCGGCACCAAACGACTCACGCACTGGCCCGCGGCCCGGGGGTTGGGCACCGCTGCTGTAGTGCGCAGCCACTTCTCTGCAGCAGCGTTACAACAGCTGGAAACAGAGGTGGAGACTACCACCTGCACCACCTCCAGCAGAGGAGGTCACAGCCATTTTCCAGATGGACCTTTTCGACCAAAGGTTCTCTTTGTCATGTTGGCTGAAGCTGAACTGATCAGTGAGCGAGTTTGTGCTTTTATGGTGGAAATCAAAAGAAGATGCTGGGTTTATAACACAATGCAGGGCAACAGCTGTTTGATCTTGATTGTCTGGATGAATTGATTACATCCCCTCCTCTGTTCACTCCACCTCTGCACCACTTCATGAAGCCAAAGTCAGAATCTGGCCTCGCTTCACAAAACTATCGGCTGAACCGTGAACTGTTTCTGCGTTTTAGGAGTGTCAATGATTTCATTGAGTAACGGGTGACCTTCAGGCAGTCACACGTGCAGTAACGGAGCTACTAACACCAGAATACGTTTGCTCGGGGACGTTTTTGTTAAATCTGGAGAACGTTTACAGCTAATCAGTTGAGCCGCCTCAGATTTGTTCTGGATCAAACGACCAACCGTGGGGAGTGTATAGATACATGACTCACAGCTGCTGAGCTACAGACGTGAGTGAGTCATGACTCTCGACCTGTAGAAACCGATATTGTCAGAGGATTTAAGGGAAACTGACGAGAGTTATTAGAAAACAGCTGTAGGTTCAGCCCTGCTGATGCTGGGCTGTTGAAAAGAAAATGAGATCCTTAATTGAAAGTGCAGACAGGCTGCAGTTTAGCTGAACTGAACGTGCAAAAACAAGCACGACCGAACACCTGAAGCGGTCCTTTTATTGCACACTTAATGTGGTGATCCTGGCTCACTTTTATTTAAACCGTAGTGTGAAAATGCCTTGTTGATGTCAGAGATCAGAGATGACCTGATACTTTGGAAGAGCATCTCTGAACTCACAGCACCGTTCAACCTTGGAGCAGGTCGGCTACAGCAGCAGAAGACCACAGCAGGTACCACTGTCAGCCAAGAACATGAGCTTGTTTGATTCATATCACTGATCTGATGAGTCTGTTTGTGCGCCTGCAGTTGGCTGGTAGGGTCTGAATTTGGCATAACGAGAAGGAAGCGTGCATCCATCCTGCCTTGCAGCCACGATTCGGGCTGATGGTTGTTATGTGTTGGAACGGGCATTCATTTATGCCCACAGTGCACCAACCTCCAAGGTCTGGTACTACCAAGGAGTATCTAATAGAAGTGTCTGCAGAGTGTGTGACGGTGACGTACGTGAAACGCTGACGGCGCCGAATTTGTTTCAGTCTTTTCTTTTTTGGCTGCACTCTTCTTTTATCCAGAGCATCAGAAACTTTCCTCGGATGCTTGCTCGGCCTGCATGTTCCTAAAGCGGTAACCTTCTTCAGCTCTCATTGCTTCCTCATGTTAAACACACCAGGGGTGTGTCAGCGTGGAGGTGAATCCACGGGCCCCAGATTTACAACTCTGCTCCGATTGGCTTATTCAGCATGAAGGAACACGTTTATGTCTAAGCTTTAACATTGATTAGTTGGGCCTGCGGAGCAAACCCGGCGGCGTCTCCCTTATCGAAACTGTCACAGCACGACTGCACAAACGACCCGTGGACGCGTTATTTCCCTGTAGAGACGAGGTCCAGTCAGACCCAAAGGAACGAAAGGAATTCAGCTTTTTGGTGTGAATAAGTTAAATCTGGTTAGTACAGCGGGCCACACAGTCTCCTCCCCGTAAACAGCACGGAGTAAAAGGAGCGGCTGAGTGGAGCCGAGGCTGTCGACGGGCCAGAGGCCGATGCCAAGACGCTGTGAAAGGGGACATAGAGATGGAGTGCCTGTGACCAGTTTATGAGGCCGCATCAAGCGTCCCTAATTCCGTTATAGTTAAAGGAGGCCATATTGAATTATGCCTCGCTGTT